>NC_081192.1:26826149-27066149 GCF_902713425.1 Acipenser ruthenus
ACCTCCGAAGACAACAGTTTCATTCATGATTTTTCCAGCCAAGCATGTGTTGTCAGCACTTGTCTGTGATTGGTTAATCCACCGACGGTGCCGCGCAGCAGCCAGAAAAAATCGCGCTGGATTCGATTTGAGTGGCATCACTCAGAGTCACCGCGGGACTAGCAGTATCGTCATGCACTGATCTGTCCAACACCACATGAAAGCAATGGCAGCAATACAGCCAGCAAAATGCCTAGCGTGCCGCACCGGGTCTGTCTGTCTGTTCCGGGCTTTAAGCCCCCCCAAGATTGGATTTGTAGCTGGACTGGGGTGTTTACACTTGAACCTGTAGAAATTGTTTTATTCTTACTGTGATTGGCTGCAAAGACAACAGGGCTAGCCAGAGATTGGATAATGTTTGTTGGGTTGTTTTTTCTTGTGTAGTTTCCTAGTAACTGAAGACATTGTATTCTGGGAGATAAAGTGGAAGTTTTAGGGGAGGCAGACAAGCTGCGCAGCAAAATTGCTATGTGTATTTTTACACATTAAATTTAACGCGTATTTCGGATTTTTTAATGCATACAAATGTTCAATGTGTACAGTATTTACTGTACACACTGAACACTGAACATTGTATATTAAGGAAAGATTGTCTAACACAGAGTGATGAGGGTATGGAAAGGGTTGCTCTACTGTAACTAGCTGTGTTGTTGATGCTGAATCATTTGGTTTCTTTTAGTCCCGGCTTCACAAAGTTTTGAGATCAACCTTCTACTAGGAACCAGGCAAGCATTACTGGGTTGCATGGCCTCCTCTCATTTGTACATTACTATGACAACCAGTGGGCATGTTCAGTCATGGACAGGCCATAAACTACTACTGAAACCATGTACTGTATTTAGCCAAGGCAACTATTGGCTGTGCATTTCAACAGAACTGCATTAAACAATACTGAAGACCACACCAAAAGGAAGTAACAGTAAGTAGCGAATGCAAAAATAGAAGACACTGACATATTCACTAAGTATTTATTACTGTGCTAAATTTGAAAAAAAATGTTTAAAAGAAAAACATGCTTTGTTAATATGGACCACAATGTTCTGCAGAGCTTTCAAACACATATACAGGAAAAGGAAAAAATAATGACAACTGTAACTGGGGATTTCACACAGCAAATGCTACCACAAGCTGGCAGGAAGGAAGTTGAGCAAACTGGGATGATGACACTGCACCGCAGATGCTACTGCTGTTGCTCAAGAGAACACGTTAAAATTGGGAACACCTGCCACTACCATAGAACACACACGATCTGCTGCATTCAAAAATACAGAAACAAAACATAATTTGAATCATTAAACACAGCGTGACTGGAGAACTACTGGCACCAGCCTTTTAGGGGTTTCTTCTTACCAGTATAAATTATACTGCCAGTAAGAAACTCCCTAAGAGACTGCCAGCAGTTTAATATCCAGGATGAAGAACATATATTTAATTTCCCTTAAGTTTAGAGAAAGGTACTGTAAATGGGTAGTGATGTTATGGGTGTGTGCACAACTGGCAACAGTGAAATCAACTGCCTCAGTGTCACTGCAAATCCAATTGGTGGTAACATGTACCCATTAAATATTTAATGCAAAATTACTTTTTTTCAGGTTTAGAACCTGTTAGAAGAATTACACAGATAAACCAAAAACTGTTGCTTCGTAGGCATTGTACTGAGAAGCTACAAATTGTATTATGTATTCCAAAGAGAAATCTGCTATCATAAATGGAGGAAAAAATCAACATTTTCTACCAGACATATTAGGAACATTTAATTAAAAGCTGAATTAACTGAAATGCTGATAGTATATTTTTATTTACTTACTTGTTTAACATAGATATAATTATATTTATATTATATTTAACATGGATATAATTATATTTCTTGACCATGGTACAGTCGATTTCTCAATTAATTCCCCAGTCGTGTGTTTAGCGTTTGTTTACTTGCAACATGTACACTTTGTTTATTTATAAAAAATAAATAAATAAATAAACTCGAATGCGGATAAAGATGTTATGCCTGCACGAGCCGGTAGCTTGACGTGTGAATGCTGAGAAAGGCCAATATCACGAGATGTTGAAAACACCTGATCTGAGCACACAGAAAAACAGATCGGAAAATAATCAGAATTAAACGCGTTGCCAAATCAACAAGACACGCGCAATCACGTATTCCTTACCAACTCATGACACAGCAAACCCAACAAAATCATTAAAGAGATATTAAAATATGTTTAATTAAAATGCCAACATCCCATATTATAATAAATATCACATTCATATTTAAAATATAAATAGGTGCACCCCCTTCAATGTTCGGTAAGTGATGCAGAAATTAGTATTTGTCACACTTTTGCTCCAGTCGTTTTCTATTTTCTGTTGCAACACTCTACCCTTTAGAATCTGAAAATATCATAAGAAATATATAATGTATCGTTAGCATAAACTTACTGGCAATGTTCTGGAGTGCATGGCAAACAACTCTCCGTTCCACTTTCGCACTTCCTGAGTGCAGGACAGACAGGTTGTGACGTACTCATTCGTGGACCCTTTGCATTCTGGGAATTGTAGTACTGTAGCAGATGATGGCAGGGTGAAATGGACACATTGAATTTACTGGTAATAAGTAAACTTTTATAAAGAACCATAAATTAGTAAGGTGTCCAGACGTCCCGTTTTGGACAGGACAGTCCCACTTTTGGAACATTAATCCCAGTGTCCCCAGAACTTTTCTTGGGACGCTCATTACGTCCCTTTTTTTTTTTTTTTTTTTTTTTTTTTTTTTTTTTCCCCGAGCATCGTCGCGCCGGTAACAGACTACAGAGTATTGATATTGTATTTTCATGCAGGCTGCTGTGTTATTACCATATCTAACTTATTACAATACAATGACACATTATGTTACTAAATGGAAGGTCGGACGACCTGTAGCGGTAAAAAGTGGCTGTACAGCACCGTGCAAATCTGGAGAATTACTGAACAGTTAACGTTCATATTTGCAACCAGTCGAATTGCGGGTGGGGTTATCCACTGATACTTGCTAAACGAACTGGCGGCTGTCCTCGTTTGAATCGTCACTCTCGCTGTCTGAAGAGGTTACGCAATAACGGCTCATACAGGTACCCAGTGGCGACGCATAGGGGGGGCACGCCTGGTCACGTGCCCCCCCAGATTTCTGCCAGGCAGTGGCTTAGCCACTGTGTTAGGATCGTTCACACTGAAACATGTGTAAGAAATTCCAATATTGTTATATTTTTCGCTTCCCATTATAGCGGGGCGGACGTGGCATGGGCGGCGCTGATTTTTCTTTTCGCTCACGGAAAGAACTTTTTATTTACCGCGTTGCTATCAACCAATGAGAATACATAAGCAAGCTGTACTTGCTCAACCCCAAACACAGATGCATGAAACATATAGGCTATGATTACTGTATATGCTATGTAGCCTAGCTACTACACATATAGATGTGGTAGAGGACATCTACTTTGTAATGAGTAGCCTATGTATTTACATAGAATGCACTCGCCTCATGACATATCTTATTGCCAGCTGACCTCTCCAGCAGCCAGCCTACTAATAAGATTATCATTTTTCACGGATTGTGCAGCCAGCTTCATCAAGGGACGGTAACCAAGTCCATCCAGGTCTTGGAGATGGAGTGGTGGTAAATGTACAACCTGTTATTAATTGAATAACTAAAGAAATAAATCAGAATGAAAACAGTTCTGGACGCTGCTGAGAGAAAACCGGCAAAACTGTTTCAATTCCTGAGTTCGGTTACCTACTTGTTTTCATTCTGATTATTTGTTTAGGCTACAACGTGTCCGTCAGCGAATGTCAGTGCAGTGTGATACCAAAAAAAAATGAGTGGTTGGATTTGCTGTCAATCAACCCAAGTTTTTTTGTTGGATCAGCTGTTTGTACATTTTTTTTTGTGTTTAAAGGCGCTGTAGTTATACAATGTAGTTAATGCAACTGTGTACACAAGTCCCTCCTCTCCCGAACCTCCAGAAGATTAGGTACCATCGGCAGTCCTGCGTCAGTCAAAGAATAATTACATTAGTCAGGATTTGTGAAATTAAATAAAATGGGTTGCTTTGCTTTGAACACCAAATGTGAAATAAACAACCATAAGTACGAATGAAATTATATATAGTTACTTATTATCAAAATGTGAAATTGAAATCTGATGCGCATGTTAAAAGTTCAAGTCCTTTGCTTCGTATTTCCTTTTTTGTTTTTAAACGGAAGTGTTCTGAACTGAATCTCTCTTTTTAACTATTTTGCACAACAGTGTATTTGGTTATTGGATCTTCTTTTTTTTTAAAAAAGTTCTTTATTTTTCGACAATAAAACGTCAATGCACTAATAAGAAATCAGGTTGCCAATTTCACCACTGTGACTATTCACCTTAAAAAAGTTACCATTGCCACCCTCTCCCGAAAAAAAATCCTGGCTTCGCCACTGTTGCCAGGGTTTATTATTTAAAAATGCGCAGTTTATTTCAAACTTTCAAAACATAATAACATAACAAAGAGTGTCTAAGACCCTTCACCGTTATATTTGTTCTCGTGTGAGACTTTCACTTTTTCAGTCAGCGAAAATATGTGCTAAAACGGAGTGAATTTGAGCCCTGTTAAAATGGCAAAAAGACAGCTACGTTTGGAGTTTTTCTACAACAAAAAAGCTAAACCTCCAACGCCAGAGACATCAACAGAAACCGAACCTGACTCTTCTGTAGTTCAGAATGTTACGAACAACACATATATGTATTTGCATGCCCCGGTAGCTAAATGCTTAGTTACGGCTCTGGGCAAAACCAAAGCCCATGGCCAGTATACAATATTTTTCTGTATGCATTATTTTCTGTTGAGCACTACTGACACCGTTGAAACGGTGAGTCTTAGGTCGCCTGCGGATACATTAATCCAATCAATGCGTCTGAACCTAGTGTGTAATCCCAAGGTAACTGCTCACTGTTAACACGTTTTAAGACGTTAATTCACGTTTTTATTAATACAGTGTCCCCTTCAGACATGTTAAAGGAGAGATTCGGAAATAACATTCAAAACTATGCGCGAGTAAATACAATCCTAACTCTTAACATCAAAAAAAAAAAAGAAAAAAGAAAAAAAATAACAATACTATATATATATATATATATATATATATATATATATATATATATATATATATATATATATATAATTGCATGCCCCGGTATCTACGATATGGAGTCTTGCATGCCCCGGTAGCTACAATATGGAGTCTTTCCATCCACCTCCGGTTGCTTCATTCCGGAGGTGCATGCAATTTATATATATATATATATATGGATGCCCCGGTAGCTAAATGCTTAGTTACGGCGCTGGGCAAAACCAAAGCCCATGGCCAGTATACAATATTTTTCTGTATGCATTATTTTCTGTTGAGCACTACTGACACCGTTGAAACGGTGAGTTTTAGGTCGCCTGCGGATACATTAATCCAATCAATGCGTCTGAACCTAGTGTGTAATCCCAAGGTAACTGCTCACTGTTAACACGTTTTAAGACGTTAATTCACGTTTTTATTAATACAGTGTCCCCTTCAGACATGTTAAAGGAGAGATTCGGAAATAACATTCAAAACTATGCGCGAGTAAATACAATCCTAACTCTTAACATCAAAAAAAAAAAGAAAAAAGAAAAAAAATAACAATACTATATATATATATATATATATATATATATATATATATATATATATATATATATAATTGCATGCCCCGGTATCTACGATATGGAGTCTTGCATGCCCCGGTAGCTACAATATGGAGTCTTTCCATCCACCTCCGGTTGCTTCATTCCGGAGGTGCATGCAATTTATATATATATATATGGATGCCCCGGTAGCTAAATGCTTAGTTACGGCGCTGGGCAAAACCAAAGCCCATGGCCAGTATACAATATTTTTCTGTATGCATTATTTTCTGTTGAGCACTACTGACACCGTTGAAACGGTGAGTCTTAGGTCGCCTGCGGATACCATTAGTCCAATCAATGCGTCTGAACCTGGTGTGTAATCCCAAGGTAACTGCTCACTGTTAACACGTTTGAATACGTTAATTCACGTTTAAGTAATACAAAACTACACTCTAAAAAGTAAGGGTTCTTTGAGGGTTCCTCAGGGAACCTTAGGGTTCTATTGCAAGTTTTTTTTCACAGTAAGGGTTCGTTTGGGAACCTCTGGTTGCTGTGTCTAATATAATATTGCAAAGGGTTCATCTTAGAACTCTTTATATCAATACATTGTAAATTGTGCTCTACAATATTGATGTGCAAATCGCAATTTTTAATACACAATACATGATGAGAGAAAAAGTCTGTCATAAAAAGGTAAACACCATAAATGGTTATAATTGTGTACACGGTATTGAGAGGAAATCAAAGGGCAGATAATATTTTGCCAAATATTTAAATAGAATTTATAATAGTATATGTATGTATAACATGTGTATTGTAGTTTAATGTTAGCCTTTAGGCGTAATTCGGGGGATGTCGTAGAGGGCGCTCTCCCGCTTTGCGCTCCTTTTTTCTTCTTATCCTATTTCCTTTTCTTTAGCCTATCTTACCTTCCCTCCGTGGCATCCTGCCCGGTAGCGTCCGCGATCTCTTCCGGGTGGAAGCTGATCCCAGTTCAGCCTCATTTAGTATTTCCAGCCAATCGCACAATGCAGCGCTCGCCTCGTCAATTATTAGGGCATGGCCAGCACTGCTCCACATATGTGTTATTGGCTGCCCCTCCTGTCTATCTCGCTCTCTTTTTCTACTTTAACCCAGCACTATTTCCGCTTCCTTGTCTGTGTTTGTTTTTTGTTCCTCCTCCTCCCCACCTCTGCTCCTTTCCATATCGCACTGTCCGCACAGGACTCCCTCAGGGGGGGAAGTGAGTCTCACTCCCCCGGCTGTCCGGGTCGGCCTCTCGTCTCAACCACTGCCGCCCGGCTGTTCCTCGTCGGCCTGAGGGGACCCCCGGCCACATCCTATTCTTCTGCTGCTTATGCGCTAAGCCTTCCAGGCCTCAACCTTGCTGTCCCATCTCCTCTCTTCTATTTCAGGTCCAGGACCATTTCAGCCCCCTCATGCAGTAGGCCGTGCCTCCACCTGCCGAGCAGGCCCCGACCGAGGGGGGGGGGGGGGGGTTCTCTGTTTTCGTCTCTCCTAAACGGACCCGAGACACTTTTTCCTAAGCTCTCCACGCCGCCCAGCTGCCAGCTTAGCTGCCTGAGGATGCTGCACTGAGTTGCGAAGGATCTGTCCTTTTGTCCTGTTCGTCCCCTTCCTGTCTCTTGCTCCACTAAACGCCCAGCAGCCAGAGGATGCTGCCTGACCCGTCGGGAGCAAGAGTCAGTTTGTTGTATGTTATATGTCTAAACTTTGCTCTCTCTCTCACTTTTACGTCACCCAGCAGTCGGAGGATGCTGTCTGACCCGGCGGAAAGTGTTTATATCTAATCCTTTGCTCTTCTCATGTCTCCCTCTCTACGTTGCCCAGCAGCCAGAGGATGCTGCCTGACCCGACGAGAAGGGAAAACTCCCCTGCACAACACAATACAACATAAATAAATAAATAAATAAATAAATACATTATAAATACTGTACCTCTAATCAATCTGATCACTTTAGAGGAGGGGCAGTTTCAGTTGCCAACAAACAGCATATATCTTAAAGTGCAAAGGAAAAAAGTGAGTGATCCACAAATGTTTTCGGGAGTACTGTAAGCTTCAGGAAAAACTAAACACAATTTCAAGCCGTCCTTTTAACTAACAGACAAATATTCTTTCATGAAAAAAAGGTTTTCTTTCAAAAACTATTTTACATAACTTTCTACTGTCAATTCAACTGCTGTAGAGAAACATATATATATATATATATATTAATTGGCTCACATAGCAGACTTTATTGACCATGTTGTTTGGTCAAGATGCATTATGCTGTATGATATTAAACAGCTGATCCTTTTGCTTGACTGGGCAAGGTGAGTATGGGCACATGTTCATACAATCCTTTGGCTCTAAGTCTGGGCAAGGTGGGGCTTGTTTTATCATGTCAAGCATGTGATCATTTTGCCTAGACATGGTCCATCTTACCAGTTTAATGTTACCAGGGGTTTAGCTAGGAATAGATTTTTACTGAGGCAAAAATCAAATTTTTGTCTAAAAAAAAAAACAAAACCCTGTGCATATCCTGTTCATGTTACGAAGGTGAAATATATCATATTTTAAAGCCTGGAGACTATTAATGCAAACTGCAAAGCGATACAACAAATTCCTAAAATTACCCTATTCACACTGTTAGAAATATGTGATATTAAAAGGACAAGAAGAACAGAAGTTATAGATATGAACACGTAGATGGGTTTATACCTTCATTGAGAGACATGCGTTTGGTTCACTGCTATTGAAGTTAATGCTGACACTGATGACACTGATGACACTGATGCTACAACTGGAGCTGGTAAGACTGGTGCTGCTACTTCTGGAACTGATGCTGACACTGCTGGGACTGGCAGGACTGGTGCTGCTACTGCTGGAACTGGTAAGACTGGTGCTCCTACTGCTGGAACTGGTAAGACTGGTGCTGCTACTGCTGGAACTGGTAAGACTGGTGCTGCTACTGCTGGAACTGGTAAGACTGGTGCTGCTGGGACTGGTAAGTGGTTCTGCTACTGCTGGGACTGGTAAGACTGGTGCTGCTACTGCTGAAACTGGTAAGACTGGTGCTGCTGGGACTGGTAAGACTGGTGCTGCTACTGCTGGGACTGGTAAGAGTGGTGCTTCTACTGCTGGAACTGGTAAGACTGGTGCTGCCACTGCTGGGACTGGTAAGACTGGTGCTGCCACTGCTGGGACTGGTGCTGCTACTGCTGGGACTGGTAAGACTGGTGCTGAAACTGGTAAGACCGGTGCTGACACTGCTGGGACTGGTAAGATTGCTGATACTAATGCTAAGACTGATCGGACTGCTGAGACTGTATGATGCCACAATTAAAAACTGATTTAGAAGACTTTACTTTAAATCAGGGTTTGCTAATCCTCCTATGGCCTGATCTATCGAAACGCTGTAACACTTCCTCCTGGGACATGTCCGCACATATTAGCAGGGCAAGGCCATTCAGTCTATTTTTACCCATACTGCTGCGAGACCAATCAAACATATCGAAACAATGCACTCAGTTAAACTCTTTGTCATCATGAACAGAGACCGTAAGAATCTGTTTGCTGCGGAAAACACGTACTGTCTATATGCTGTCAGAGAATATTTGTTTTTACACTTGGGGCGGGGCAAAAAACATGCAAGGATTTTTTTGTTTGTTTGTTTGAGAACCAAACTAATACACTTATCATATATCATCATGAACAAAGACAATGTTGCTTTAAATGTACATAAATCTACTTTAAACTGCTTCTGGTGTACAGAGGTCAAGGTTGAACGTGGCGCACTGTCCGTGTCTCATTCATGCTGGAACGTAGCTGCAGTTTACTTCAGTATCCAGTGCGTGGTTACCACTAAACAAGCTGTTTAAAGATGCTGAAAATGATTAATAAATAAATAAATAAGTAAATAAATAAATCACCTGTATTAAAAACTTTGGATTTTTGTCTCTAACGAAAACATTCAGAATATATATATATATATATATATATATATATATATATATATATATATATTTATATATATATATTTTTTGAACTGCTGTTGCCAAACAGTGAATTTATAAATAGAATTACCTCCAATTCTTCTAGCCCATGGCATCAAATACAATACATGAAAAGTATTAAAAACTAACAGCTATAAATTATTACATCAGGGGAGAGGGATGGTGTTGAAATTGAAGAATTAAGGGAATGGGAATATGCAAATAAAGATGATCACAATATAACGTAAGATGCTGCGTCAGCATTTTATTTTTAAAATACAGTGTAAGTGATTTATTTTTCTGTTTTTTATTTTTTTATTTTTTATTTTTTAAGGACCCTACAACTCCCACACCTGTCATTATCTGGGGAAACCCCTTCCATCTTGATACAAAAATTGGTCTGAGAATGAATGGACAACATTTACTTGCTGAGGAGGCTGTGTGGTCCAGTGGTTAAAGAAAAGGGTTCGTAACCAGGAAGTCCACGGTTCAAATCCCACCTCGGCAAACTGACTCATTGTGTGACCTTGAGCAAGCCACTTAACCTCCTTGTGCTCCATCTTTCGGGTGAGACATAATTGTAAGTGACTCTGCAGCTGATGCATAGTTCACACTCCCTAGTCTCTGTAAGCCTTGGATAAAGGTGTCTGCTAAATAAACAAATAATAATAACCTGAGGCCCTCACCCAGAGATTTGGGCTTCTTTTTTCCTTGTATTTTGTGTACAATATCAAATACCCACAGAGAAAAAACAGCCTAATATTATATTGAGAAATGTATTTTGGGTACTCCAAAAAGATCAGAAAACTCCACCTAGTATAGTGGGAATAGTAAACTTTCTTTTGTCAGGCGCCAGGTCGGGAAAGCAATAAGGGTGTTGGTTCTGCTATAATAACCACAGGCTCAGGGATTACTATTTTTTTTTCTTTTCTTTTGAGCAGACACCCTTACCCAGGGCAACTTACAGTTGTATACAGCTATGCTGATGATAACCACCTGTTATCTGTCCCTAAAGCAAGGACATTCTTCTGCCTGGGTGTTATTAGCTACTTGCCTTACAGACATCAAGCATTGGATGTCACAGAATCTCCTAATGTTGAATTGAGATAAAACAGAGGTTATGCTAGTGGGCTCACAGAACCAACTAAAAGGAAATGTAGGATTACATGAGCACGACCCTTGCAGTCTCTCATCAAAATTTAAAGTCGAGTTTGAGGGTAATCTTTGAGTCTGATCTATCATTTTAGACTCATACTAGGGAAGTTACTAAAGTATATTTTTACCATTTGAGAACTATAGCCAAACTTAGACCAACTCCCCAATAATGTTGTTGAAGCTGACATCCTGGGATTCTTCAAGAAGCTGCTTGATGAGATTCTGGGATCAATAAGCTACTAACAACAAACAGAAATAAGAAATAAATAATAAAAGAAACAACCTTCTTATGTTCTAATTATTTCTGTATCTGATGCCGAGAGAATAATACATGTCTTTGTTTCATCTAGAATTGATTATTGTAATGTACTTTTTTAAATGGTGATTTTGCTGTTAACTTATAAGGCCCTGAATGGATTAGCGCCTCATTATTTACAGGAGTTACTGACACCGTATCTTCCAAACCACACTCTGAAATCACAGGATGTGGGGCTGCTGGTTATTCCTAGGGTCAACAAAACAACACGGGAGGCAGGGCTTTTTTCTGAAATGCTCAGCCTTCGTTTATCAGGAAATCTGGGTCCATTACAGTTTTCAAGTCAAGACTAAAAACACACTTTTATAAAATGGCTCGCTTATCTTAGTGGGTTTTAATGTAACTTTAAAATTGGTGCTTTTGTATTGTGTATACTGTTTAAATCTGTATTTAAATGGGCTGAGTGTAGCAGTTATATGTGTGACCTGCTATACAAACGGATTGTGATTTTTTTCCTGCTATGTACTATACAGTGCTTTGCGATACTTTTGTATAAAAAGCGCTATATAAATGCAATAAATAAATAAATAAAAATAAATAAATGTGTTAATATTTTTTATAATACTTGTTTTATAAAATACTTGTGACTAAAGTTAGGTTTTTGCTTGTTTTGTTTGTAATTAAATTAATTACATTATGGATAATATATTATGATTAGTTATAATTAATATATTTATATATCTACCTGTCAAGAAATGTTGTCAGCCTTTCACTTATTTGTGTATTTGTTATTCTAAGAGTAATGAAACATATACAGACTGTTTTATTTGTATGCATTTATGTGTTATAATTAAAAGTATAACTCCTATACTGTATTTATTTATTTTATTGCTCTACCCGTAATAAAGGGTTTCTATAAAAAGTATTTCTTTGTTTTTATTGATATTGCAAACCAGTAATTCCTAGCATGTTATTTAACCAGACAAATTATGCAGACACGCATATTATATATATATATATATATATATATATATATATATATATATATATATATAATATTATGCATGTAAGTTTGTAAATAAACATAAAAGGTTCCAAGTAGAACCTTGAGGTTCTTAAAAGATCCTTATTTGTAAGGTTCCTCATGGAACCCTAGTAAAAAGGTTCTTCGAAGCACCTTAAAAGCTTCCTCCACAGTATCAACCCCAGATTTAGAGTGTATGCGCGAGTAAATACCATCCTAACTATTAAGGGAATGGGAATATGCCTCTCCATCATATATATATATATATATATATAATTGCATGCCCCGGTATCTACGATATGGAGACTTGCATGCCCCGGTAGCTGCAATATTGAGTCTTTCCATCCACCTCCGGTTGCTTCATTCCGGAGGTCCATGCAATTATATATATATATATATATATATATATATATATATATATATATATATATATATATATATATATATATATATATATATGATTTCCATTACACAAGAGTAGATGTTAAAACTTCATGCTGATTTGAACTCGGCTCTCGCCAAGATAAGCACCAACTAAGACGTAGCTTTACAGTAAACTAATGTGATCCATATGTGTCTCCATCCATTTACGTTTCCTTCTGTCTGGTGTTAATGGCTGAAGTGTAATGCTGGCTCCAGGGATCACCTAATTTTGCCTCCCTGGCGCATCAGCACACACGACGGCTGCGATGCTGGCTCCGGGGATCAACCAAAGTGCGGCCTCCCCAGCGCATCAGCATGACAACCGTCTGGATTGAGCTAAGTAGGGTACATCTCTGGGGTTTTCAAGTGGGCACCTTCCATCCTCAGTGTTTCGCTGACTAGCCCACGACACTTCAAGAGGGCTCGACGGTGAGTCTGGCGTCCCAGCATGACCCCCCTCCGTCCCCCACTCAACTCAGCCCAGCTTACTTACCTGTACATCAGCATTTCTTTCTTTCTATTGTGCTTGGGATCCCCAGCCAGAATCTTTCCGTCTCAACCACAGCCAGTTGCTGCTCCTCTCTGCTGCTTCAGATAAGTTCTTCACTGTGCGACGCAACTCTTCGCCGCTGAATCCGACGTCTCTGAGAAACCGGGTTGTAGAGTGTGCCACAAATATATATATATTTGCATGCCCCGGTAGCTAAATGCTTAGTTACGGCGGTGGGCAAAACCAAAGCCCATGGCCAGTATACAATATTTTTCTGTATGCATTATTTTCTGTTGAGCACTACTGACACCGTTGAAACGGTGAGTCTTAGGTCGCCTGCGGATATATTAGTCCAATCAATGCGGCTGAACCTGGTGTGTAATCCCAAGGAAACTGCTCACAGTTAACACGTTTTAATACGTTAATTCACGTTTTAAGTAATACAGTGTCCCCTTCAGACATGTTAAAGGAGAAATTCGGAAATAACATACAAAACTATGCGCGAGTAAATACCATCCTAACTCCTAACATCCTAAAAAAAAAAAAAGAAAAAAAAATAACAATTATATATATAGCTACCTAGATTGTATTGAATTAACAAAACAAATAATAATAATTAACTGAGAGGTATTGGAGGAAAAAATACACCTATTTAGTTTATAACTTTTAGAATGTTTGTATGCTGTAGCTGCAATATTGAGTCTTTCCATCCACCTCCGGTTGCTTCATTCCGGAGATGCATGCAATTTATATATATATATATATATGCTTCATTCCGGAGATGCATGCAATTTATATATATATATATATGCTTCATTCCGGAGATGCATGCAATTTATATATATATATATATGCTTCATTCCGGAGATGCATGCAATTTATATATATATATATATATATATATATATATATAAATTGCATGGATCTCCGGAATGAAGCAACCGGAGGTGGATGGAAAGACTCAATATTGCAGCTACAGCATACAAACATTCTAAAAGTTATAAACAAAATAGGTGTATTTTTTCTTCCAATACCTCTCAGTTAATTATTATTATTTGTTTTGTTAATTCAATACAATCTAGGTAGCTATATATATAATTGTTCTTTTTTTTTTTCTTTTTTTTTTTTTTTGGATGTTAGGGGTTAGGATGGTATTTACTCGCGCATAGTTTTGTATGTTATTTCCGAATTTCTCCTTTAACATGTCTGAAGGGGACACTGCATTACTTAAAACGTGAATTAACGTATTAAAACGTGTTAACTGTGAGCAGTTACTTTGGGATTACACACCAGGTTCAGACGCATTGATTGGACTAATGTATCTGCAGGCGACCTAAGACTCACCGTTTCAACGGTGTCAGTAGTGCTCAACAGAAAATAATGCATACAGAAAAATATTGTATACTGGCCATGGGCTTTGGTTTTGTCCAGCGCCGTAACTAAGCATTTAGCTACCGGGGCATGCAAATATATATATATATATATATATATATATATATATATATATATATATATATATATATATATATATATCTGTCTATTAAAACGCGTTAACTGTGAGCAGTTACCTTGGGATTACACACCAGGTTCAGACGCATTGATTGGACTAATGTATCCGCAGGCGACCTAAGACTCACCGTTTCAACGGTGTCAGTAGTGCTCAACAGAAAATAATGCATACAGAAAAATATTGTATACTGGCCATGGGCTTTGGTTTTGTCCAGCGCCGTAACTAAGCATTTAGCTACCGGGGCATGCAAATATATATATATATATATATATATATATATATATATATATATATATATATATATATATATATATCTGTCTATTAAAACGCGTTAACTGTGAGCAGTTACCTTGGGATTACACACCAGGTTCAGACGCATTGATTGGACTAATGTATCCGCAGGCGACCTAAGACTGTCCTATATATAAATTGCATGGACAGATGCCTTGACCAGTCTGCACCCAGCTACCTCCAGACCCTCATCTCTCCCTACACCCCCACTCGACCTCTCCGCTCCGCCTGCACTAGAAGACTAGCTCTACCACCGCTACGCTCCCCTGCCTCCAAAGCCCGCTCCTTCTCCACCCTTGCTCCGCAGTGGTGGAATGACCTTCCTACAGATGTCAGGACTGCCCAGTCCCTGACCACATTCCGGCGCCTCCTTAAGACTCACCTCTTCAAAGAGCACCTGTAGAACTCCTCTGTTTGTATCCTGGGACACTATCACCCTTCATGTAAATGTGCTTTATTTTGCTCTTATCAGCCCCTATTTTACTGCATTTAATCCTGTACTTCAGAATACTGTAATCTGCCAAGTTTTTAACCTGTAGTACTTTGTATTTACTCACATCCTGATGTAACTATCACTATTACCTGCTGTATTATTGAATTGTGGTTTGTCAAACTTGTACTTTACTTGAACAAAAGTTATTGTATTGCTTGCTCTTATTGTATTACTTGTATTGTAACGCTTGAAATGTTTTTGCTTACGATTGTAAGTCGCCCTGGATAAGGGCGTCTGCTAAGAAATAAATAATAATAATAATAATGGACCTCCGGCACCGGCGTAGATTTAGCTAGGGATGGTAGGGACATGTCCCTACCAATGTCAAGGGACCGTTGAATTGTCCCTACCAATAATTTTGATAAATCTTAAACGTCTTTTGTCAAGTCATTTTATCTGCTCCACAAAGGGTTAACTCTCTCAAGCCCCCCGCCCCTCCCCCTCGTTAGTCCTCCCTCCTCCAAAAAAAACAAAACAAAAAAAAAACGCTAATTTGATTGACTTTGGCCCTTCCATACTGCATCACTGTAACACGGACTCAGTGCGTGGCTGACGTCAGGGACCAGCAGAGTGTGTTGTTTTCATTGAAGTGCGAAAGTGCACAAGGACTCGGGAGTGAAAGGTAAATCTCCGGGTTTAAAATAATAAAAAAAAATTCTAGTCATTCTTAAACGGTGTACATTGTGCCACAATTTTCACATTTATTTTAAAAAATAAGAATAAATATAATCAGTTTAATTCGATGTTTGTGTTTGTTGGTTAATGCGTTGTCATATTATTTCAATCCTCCTTCCTCCCTTTGTAACTAACTTACTCCTTGCTTGATATTTTTGTATCGTGTGTGTAAAAAGCGAACACGAACATATGTATTTGATTGAATGGACATTGTGACTATCCAGGCGGCTAAATAAATGCACTATATTATATAGGCAGTAATAAAAAATATATAAAAAGTCAAATTAATGGTGGGGGGGGGGGGGGGACGACGACGACAGATATACAAATAAATGTCAGTGCGGCGTGAGTAAAAAAAGGTTGAGAACCGCTGGTTTAGGCTGGACTCTGGAAAGACGCTCATCTGAAGTTGCCGGTCAGGCTGATGAGTGTGAGCCACTGACTGAATGAAAGCCAGGTGCCGCGGCTGAAGGTATTGTCAGCTCGTCAGCAACATAGTTTGAGAGAATAAAGCTACCTACCTACCTACCTATTACGTTAGCGACCCATTGCTAGCTGCTAACCCAACGTCCTTGGTGGCTAGCTAGCTTGTTTCACAGCTAAATCATTATGTGTGTGTGTGTGTGTGTGTGTGTGTGTGTGTGTGTGAGAGAGAGAGAGAGAGAGAGAGAGAGAGAGAGAGAGAGAGAGAGAGAGAGAGAGAGAGAGAGAGAGAGAGAGAGAGAGAGACTTTTAAGATCCTTTATTTAACATTCCAAATAAAATCCATTAAAACTCAATAAAGGTAAAACATAACAAAATTAAGAATTAGCAATATTAAAAAATCCTAAAATACATCATGTTCTCCTTAAAAATAGATTTTATCAAAATAAAAGGATCATAAAAAATCAATTAAAAAAACCACAGTGTTTTCTTTCTGTTAAAAACAGATTAAAGCCAAAATTAATAAAAACACTGTAAAACTGTAGGGAACCCCAAAGATAAAAAGCTCTTTTGTGAACTCCTCGCCTAGGCCCTGCAGGAGCTCCTGTAGGAGATGGAAGAGTGGTCCTAGCCTGACACACTCACTATACATGTGAAACACTGTTTCCTCTGCAGAGCAGAAACAGCACTCTGAGCTAATGCTAGCATCAACTCTATGGAGAAACCTGCCGGTGGACACAATACAGTGCAGGATCCTCCACTGCAGGTCCCCCGCTCTCTTGGTGAGGGGCAGTTTATACAGAACCCTCCATACTGGCCTGCACCCCTCCTTTACCTCCAGACATGCCCTCCACCTTGAATCCACCAACCCCCTCAACTGGTGGGAATGTGATGCCTTCACACAAATTTGGTAGATCTTCTTACTCTCTGCTGTATGAAGAGTTAGATCTTTAACTGTGTCTAGGTTTAATAACATTCCCTCGTTTCCTACACCCTCCTCTCCTTCACCTACTGCTGGACACACTAGCAGCCCTGGAAAGATGAAGTCTTGTCTCTGCCCTGTGCCGCTGGACATCTCCTCTCTCACAGCCTCCCTGAGCTTGGGGGAAAGACAACTTCTCAGTTCACTGACCATTTTCTCTGCCAGTCTCTCAGAGTGCCAGCCCAGCCGCCCAGCCAGCTGTGTAGCAGTCAGCCAGCAGGAGAGCTCAAAGTTGATAAGATGTCTCAGCCTGGTCACTCCTGCCCTCACAAAGCTGGCACAGAGCGTCATTGACTGAAAGAAACGTACAGGGAAGAGCGGATTGAAAAATAGGGGCTCCTCCAACAGGACCCTGCCTGTCAGGGACCCCTCATCTCTCGCCACCCTCACTGCCCTCCAGGCATCTAAAGCACTCAAGTAAAAAGAAGAGAGACCTACTTTAGCTAGTCTGGCACTCTCAATTAAAAACAGGTGTTTGTCTATCCCCAGCCCCCCTACTCTGCTGAGGAAAAAACAAGCTAGCCTCTTCCAATGAGCCTCCTCCCCAGCGTACAGGAGCCTCTGAACCGCCTGCAGTCTGAAGGCTGCCACCCTGCTGGCAATGCAGACCAACCCCTGCCCCCCTTCATCAGTGGGGAGATACAGGACCGCTGGCCTCAGCCAATGTCTCCCGCTCCAGAAAAACTCCAGCAGTATTCTTTGGATCTCCTGCACCATGCCCCGGGGAGGGTCCAGACACACCAGCCTGTGCCACAGCATGGAGGCCACCAGATTATTAATCACCAGGACCCTTCCCCTAAAGGACAGCTGGGCCAGCAGTCCCCTCCATCTCTGCAGCCGCCCCCTCACCCTGTCCACTAGGCCCTCCCAATTTTTCTGCATGTATATCTCCACTCCAAAAAACACCCCCAGCACTTTTATACCTGTCCTGTCCCATCTCAGCGCCTCAGGCAGGACAGGGGGGGTGCAATCATGCCAACTGCCTGACAGGAAGGTGTCACACTTTGCCCAGTTAACTCTTGCTGTAGAGGCTCCTTGGAATGTGTGCAGGCTCTGCTGTAGTGCCTTGATGTCTCCGTCACTGCACACAAACACGTTCACATCGTCTGCATAAGCGGACACCTTCACTGCGACAGAGGAGGGTGAGGAGGGCACTGCCCAGCCAACCAGCCGGCCCCTCAGCAGGTGCAGCAGGGGCTCTATGGCCAGTGAATAAAGCATTCCAGACAGGGAGCAGCCCTGCCTAATACCCCTGCACACTGGGAATGGCTGACTCAGCCCATTGTTAATCTTTAAAATGCTAAAAACATTCCAATATAAAAGCTGGATATAAGAAATAAAAACAGGGCCAAACCCGAAGGCTTCCAGGGTTTTAAAAAGGTATGTGTGGTCGACCCTGTCAAACGCTTTCTCCTGATCTAAAGAAACCAGCCCAACATTCAAATCACATGTCTTAGCCATTGATAAAAAGTCTCGAATTAAAAACAAATTATCAAAAATGGAACGTCCCGGTATGCAGTAAGTTTGGTCCGTGTGTATTACAGCTCCTATACACATTTTTAGTCTATTGGCCAGACATTTTGAAATAATTTTAAAATCAGAACATAAAAGCGAAACAGGTCTCCAGTTTTTGAGTAAACACAGGTCTCCTTTCTTGGGCAGTAGTGTGATTACTGCCCGCCTGCAGCTGAGGGGCAGTTCTTTATCTCGGAGGCTCTCTCCCAGCACCTGCAAAAAGTCCTCACCAATCACAGTCCAGAAACTTTTAAAAAATTCAGTGGGCAGTCCATCAATGCCAGGAGCTTTTCCATTTGAAAGCTGTGTAACAGCAGTGGTCAGCTCCTGGTATGTTAGTGGCTTGTCTAATTGGTTCTGTTCTTCCTCGCTCAGGGTGGGCAAATCCTGGAGCAGCAGGTCTGTATCCTTCTGCTCACAAGGCTCTTTGCTGTATAGTTCAGAATAGAATTTTACTGCCTCCCTGCTGATCTCCTCCCGGCTGTACAGCTCCCTGCCGCAAGGCGTCCGGACGCAGTGCATCTTCCGGCTGTCTGCTCTCCTCCTCTCCAAGCCAAAAAAGAAACTGGAGGGGGTGTCCATGTCTTTAAGCCCCATGAAGCGAGAGCGCACCAGCGCCCCCTTCACTCTTTCCTTCAGCAGGCTGCCCAGCATGTGTTTCTGCTCCCTCAGCGTTTGCAGGGTCTGCTCCTGGTGATCTGTGTCCAGGCTGCTCTCTAACTGGAGAATTTTCAACTCCAGCTCTCTCACTGCTGCGTTCAGTGACCCGGTTGAATTGAGTGTGTACTGCTGGCAAAAGATTTTAATCTGCGTTTTGCCAATGTCCCACCACTGCCTAATATTTTTATAATTTGTTTTTTCTTTTTTCCAAATGTTCCAAAAATCATTAAATTGTTTTACAAAAAGTGTGTCCTGTAATAGCTTTAAATTAAAATGCCAGTAGGAGGTGCTGTGAGAGTCAGTGGTGAGTATTACTGTAACTAACAGGCAGTGGTGGTCAGAGAGGCTACTGGGGATGATATTGGCTTTAATGAATTTAGTCAAATGAGTGTGTGTTGTGTAGAAGCGGTCTAACCTGGCTCTATATATTTGTTGTGCGCGACAATGAGACCAGGTGTACTGTCTTGCATTGGGGTGCAGACACCTCCAGACATCAACCAGGCCACTGAACTGAAAAACTGCAGCTAATTCACTTGAGGATTGGGGATTGGGTTCCTCATTATTTCTATCCATTGTAAAATCAATAGTGCAGTTAAAATCTCCTCCCACCACCACCACATCATCATTATCAATATTTAAAAGAGCTTGCTTTAATTTATTAAAAATTAAAATGCGTTCCCTTCCTTTATTTGGTGCATAAATATTAATAAAAACAAATACAGTACCACCCAACCTTGCTCTCACTTTTAATAACCTCCCCTTTTCAATTTCTTCAATATCTAAAATTGTTGCTCCTAGGCTGGGCTTAAATAAAATTGCCACTCCTGCACTGGTGCTTGAGCCGTGGCTCAGCACACACGGCCCCCTCCACTCTGCCAGCCACGCCGCCTCATTCTCCCTGTCTGAGTGCGTCTCCTGCAGCAGAGCGACCCCCGCCCGCTTCTGCTCTAAAAACTCACACAGCTGCGCTCTTTTAAAAGACTGTCTGCAGCCATTCACGTTAAAAGAAATAAAAACGCACTTTTCCATAGCGGCTAAAAAAAATAAAACTGACAGAGTAAAACAAGCAACAATAAAAAAATTCGTAAAAGAAGTATCCATTTTTTAAATTATTGTTTGGCAACATTAGCGATCTTTTTCTTAATTATTTGAACATATTTTTTAAGACGGTACCTTTTTTGCTGGTCGAACTCCTCTAATGTTGCCTTTCGTGTGACGATGTGTGCTGAGTGGAGGAATAATCGCAGATCTGGGAAGAAGTTTTCAATTTCAACCCCCCTTTTCCCTTTTGTACTCTCCATAAACTGTTTAAATTCATCTAGGGTATAGATTTTTTTCCCCCTGTTAACGGGTTGGCTATCGGGGATGTCAGAGATAAGCGAGGAGTCAGAGAGCTCCCCCTCCATTTCCTCTGCTCCGTCCTCGCTGTCTGCTCCGCCGTCCACGGCTGCCAGCTCCCCCGCGCCGCTCTCCTCTCCTCCTCCCAGCACAGCCACAGCCGTCACCGCTGCCTCTGCCTCCGCTTGCTGGGGTTCAGAGAGAGAAGAGCGCTGCACCGCGCCGGGTTGTAAGCCCGTCGCCGTGCCGCTCCCCTCTCCCTCCATATCAGGAGGGACAGACCCCCCTGCCTGAGACTGCAGGCTCCCCTCCAGCACAGGCTCGGGGCTCTGCTCCGTCCCCCGCTCGCTGTTAGGCAGATCTGCAACTTCTTTGTTTTTTTGTTTTTTAAGTCTTTTTTTAGCTACCATCACAAAACCCTCATCATTTTCGGTAGTTTTATTTTGTGCCGGACCGTGGCTGAGTCTCTTCAGCCTCGGCTGTGGTGTGGGCGGCTTCATCCCGATCGGCGGCTCTCTGGTCTCTGCAGACTCCGGCTGGCGCTGCGATGGGGGAGCAGCCTCATCCTCCCGCTCACCCCCAACATCCCCAGCCTCCTCCCTGCCATCAGTACCCTGCTCCTGCCTTTCCTCATTTTTGTTTTTTCTCGGGCAGGCTCTCCTCTGGTGTCCCTGTTCCCCACAGTTAAAACACCGCATTGTATCCGAGCTGACAAACACTACGCAGCCCGTCCCTTCCACACTGAAGCTCCAAGCAACATCAATCACATCCCCCGGGTTATTCAGCAGCAAAAACGCCTGTCTCCGAAAAGACAGGACGTGCTTAACACTTGTATTTCTGCACCCTAATGGTATATTTTTAATTGGGGACACCAGTTTGCCATATCGGGCAAGTTCATTTGCCAAGGTCTCGTTTTTTAAAAACGGCGGCACATTAGACATGATTACCTTGGTAACAGGGGTTACTAAGGGGGATACTTGAATAAAATCTCCTTTCACTGAAAAACCTTCCTCCACTAGCTGATTGACCAGCGATACCTCTTTTAAAAACACGACAAACCTTTTATTCATCCGGGATGCCGATATTATATTGTCACACCCGACCACCTCTCCCACTGCCAGCAGGCACTCCTCCACCGACACGCCGGCATCGGGCAAGCAGCTGACCCCGTGTCGGCGGCTGAGAGCCCCCAGCCCTCCAGAGTGAGATCCCATAACGGGACCTACACACACACACACACACACACACACTACTCTATACACGGGAAAGTACAAACAAAGCAACGAAACAAAGATATATAAACGAACTAAACAATTAACAATTAAATATATAAATTTGCAAAAAATATAGTAGCGAAAACACTCTCCTACCGCACCAGCGTTCAAACGCTACCGCCTCTCCGCAAGCTCCTCCCACAATCCCACAATCCTCAGCGAGAGAGAGAGAGAGAGAGAGAGAGAGAGAGAGAGAGAGAGAGAGAGAGAGAGAGAGAGAGAGAGAGTGCGTGAGCATGTTTTGATATCGTCATTCAACTAACGTTAGCTAATCACTTCAATTTGGCTTTAGGTGACTAAAGCATAATAGCAACCAAAAAAATAAAGATGGACATAAGGAAGTTTTTTTTTACAAAAAGTCAAAGTGTAAGTAGGAAGATGTTATTAAAGTAATAAACACAATTGATAATGATTCTCATAGCAAATGAAAAAATAATTTACTAATGAAGTTAGCAGAGTCATACTTTCTCTCTAAACAGCATGCATCAATTTATCATTTTATCAGGCGAGTGAAGCAGTGCAGCCTGGTAAAAGCAGTACAGAGGCAGGTGGAGCAACAGGGTCGCAGGTGGGGTCTGTAATGGCTTAGTGATTATAACAGTGAAAGTGTTAGACTCAGTTTTGAGATATATTATTGTTTGAGGCACATTGTGATATAATAGTAGGCTAATGCTGTACAGTAATACTCAGCAAATAAAGTTAGCATAGCCATATATTTTCTCTCTATATGGCATGCATCAATTTATTATTTTATCAGGTGAATGAAGCAATGCACCCAGGTACGAGCAGCAGCACAGACACAGGAGTGGCAGGCAGAGCACGTGAGCGTGCATGTGCTCATGCTTGTAGCGCCAGGGGTATTGGTAGCTTACAGTAAGGCTGGGATAGGTTATAATTCAGGTTATTAGTAATTCTACAGCAGGGATGTCAAACCAGCTTCCAGGAGGGACACTTTATCATAGTGTTTTAAGTGTATACCAGCCAACTTCATGTCAATCAAACTGTCCTCGAATCATGTCCAGCATTCATTTCAAGCCACCAGAAGTTACCATTTAATAGCTGTCTACTAAAAAATTTCTTCCCGGGGGGGCATGCCCCCGAACCCCACTAGCGACCGTGACTCCGCCCCCCTACAAAATTGTGTCCCCACCAATGATCAAACCAAACCTACGCCCTTGTAAATATATATATATATATATATATATATATATATATATATATATATATATATATATATATATATATATATATATATATTTGTATGCCCCGGTAGCTAAAAGCTTAGTTACGGCTCTGGGCAAAACCAAAGCCCTTGGCCAGAATACAATATTTTTCTCTATGCATTCTTTTCTGTTGAGCACTCCTGACACCGTTGAAACGGTGAGTCTCAGGTCGCCTGCGGATACATAAGTCCAATCATTGCGTCTGAACCTGGTGTGTAATCCCAGGTAACTGCTCACTTTTAACACGATTTAAGACGTTAATTCACGTTTTAAGAAATACAGTGTCCCCTTCAGACATGTTAAAGGAGTGATTCGGAAATAACATTCAAACCTATGCGCGAGTAAATACCATCCTAACTCCTAACATCCAAAAAAAAAAAAGAAAAAGAAAAAAAAATCTTTAATTAATATATATATATATTAATAATATATATATATATAATAATAATATTATTATTATAATAATAATAATAATAATATATATATAATATATATATATATATAATTGCATGCCCCGGTAGCTCCGATATGGAGTCTTGCATGCCCCGCTAGCTACGATATGGAGTCTTTCCATCCACCTCCGGTTCCTTCATCCCAGAGGTGCATGCAATATATATATATATATATATATATATATATATATATATATATATATATATATATATATATATATATATATATATATATATGAATCTCAGGTATATATATATACGGCTCTGGGCAAAACCAACGCCCTTGGCCAGTATACAATATTTTTCTCTATGCATTCTTTTCTGTTGAGCACTCCTGACACCGTTGAAACGGTGAGTCTCAGGTCGCCTGCGGATACATAAGTCCAATCATTGCGTCTGAACCTGGTGTGCAATCCCAAGGTAACTGCTCACTTTTAACACGATTTAAGACGTTAATTCACGTTTTAAGTAATACAGTGTCCCCTTCAGACATGTTAAAGGAGAGATTCGGAAATAACATTCAAACCTATGCGGGAGTAAATACCATCCTAACTCCTAACATCCAAAAAAAAAAAGAAAAAAGAAAAAAAATAACAATAATTAATATATATATATATATATATATATATATATATATATATATATATATATATATATATATATATATATATATATTTGCATGCCCCGGTAGCAAAAAGCTTAGTTACGGCTCTGGGCAAAACCAACGCCCTTGGCCAGTATACTACTATGCATTCGTATCTAGGTGTATATGGTAGCTAGCGTTGTGTTGGAGCAGCAGGACAAGCTCGCCATCCCGCCCGCTGCTTTCCTGCTCACCAAAACACAACGCACCCAGGGGAGAGATACCATGGTAAATAGGTAACCTATTTACCATGGTATCCCTCCCCTGCGGCGGCTGCTCTTGATCTCCGTGAACGCACCCGCTGTCACATTGAAGCGCTTGAAAACACAGCACAACATTCCCTAATAACACTTGCAATGCATTATGACTTCAAAGGTATGACTTTAAGTCTATGACATTATTATTTATTGATTTTATTTTGTTTTATTTCTTTGCTCACCAACTGCCACGACAACACACTCGTTTTTTTTTTTTTTTTATGCAGTACTCCTGACGAACTTCAACCATTGACCGCATCGTACGGGCTCTTAAAGTAGCTTGTGTTGGAGCAGCAGGACAAGCTCGCCATCCCGCCCGCTGCTTTCCTGCTCACCAAAACACAACGCACCCAGGGGAGAGATACCATGGTAAATAGGTAACCTATTTACCATGGTATCCCTCCCCTGCGGCGGCTGCTCTTCATCTCCGGCTGCTCTTGATCTCCGTGAACGCACCCGCTGTCACATTGAAGCGCTTGAAAACACAGCACAACATTCCCTAATAACACTTGCAATGCATTATGACTTAAAAGGTATGACTTTAAGTCTATGACATTATTATTTATTGATTTTATTTTGTTTTATTTCTTTGATCACCAACTGCCACGACAACACACTCGTTTTTTTTTATGCAGTACTCCTGACGAACTTCACCCATTGACCGCATCGTACCGGCTCTTAAGGTAGCTTGTGTTGGAGCAGCAGGACAAGCTCGCCATCCCGCCCGCTGCTTTCCTGCTCACCAAAACACAACGCACCCAGGGGAGAGATACCATGGTAAATAGGTAACCTATTATAGGTAACCTATTTACCATGGTATCCCTCCCCTGCGGCGGCTGCTCTTGATCTCCGGCTGCTCTTGATCTCCGTGAACGAACCCGCTGTCACATTGAAGTGCTTGATAACACAGCACAACATTCCCTAATAACACTTGCAATGCATTATGACTTCAAAGGTATGACTTTAAGTCTATGACATTATTATTTATTGATTTTATTTTGTTTTATTTCTTTGCTCACCAACTGCCACGACAACACACTCGTTATTTTTTTATGCAGTACTCCTGACGAACTTCACCCATTGACCGCATCGTACCGGCTCTTAAGGTAGCTTGTGTTGGAGCAGCAGGACAAGCTCGCCATCCCGCCCGCTGCTTTCCTGCTCACCAAAACACAACGCACCCAGGGGAGAGATACCATGGTAAATAGGTAACCTATTTACCATGGTATCCCTCCCCTGCGGCGGCTGCTCTTCATCTCCGGCTGCTCTTGATCTCCGTGAACGCACCCTCTGTCACATTGAAGCGCTTGAAAACACAGCACAACATTCCCTAATAACACTTTCAATGCATTATGACTTCAAAGGTATGACTTTAAGTCTATGACATTATTATTTATTGATTTTATTTTGTTTTATTTCTTTGATCACCAACTGCCACGACAACACACTCGTTTTTTTATGCAGTACACTCTTAGAAAAAAGGGTACAATATAGAACCCTAAAAGGTTCTATCTGCTGGTATAGATTTGGAACCATTTTGAAGTGCTATATGGAACCTTTTAAAATGGTTCTTTGGAAGAACCCTGCATTAGAGGTTTAATAAAGATCCACCATGGTTCTTATATTAATGGTATAATACAGAACCATATTGGTTCCTCTGAAGAACCTTCTATTGAGGTTTAATATAGAACCATAAGAGTTACACTATTGAACCTTACAATTAACATTCTATGGAGGGTTGTTTGGTTCATCTGAGAAAAAACAAATGTATACCGTTAAGAGCTCTTCACATCCTTTAGAATCCCCCAACCTCAGAAGTGTAAGTGCTTTGATAAATCACTCAATTCAGGATGCCAACAATTTATTTATTAAACATTTATATAACAATTTATTGTTTTTACAGGTTAAACCATTAGAGTAGTTTCAGGTTTAGTTATATACAGTTTTACACCGTTTTATTCAACCTGTGTGTTTTTAATAATTAAACCATATTATTTACACAGTGAAAAAAAGGGTCTCGCAGCAAACTGGAAAATAAATCTATGCATCCCACAGATTTTCCTGAAACTTACACAAAATACATTTTCAAGAACATGTAATAGACCTTGAAAAAGCTGAGATAAAATGTATATTGAAACTGATGAACGTGGGTTTCTTTTTTCTTATTTATTTTTTGGTGGCACAAATTAGAAGAGCTACAGTACAGTATTTAGATCAGAGCTTATTATGAGTTTATGATATCTATAAATTAAGACTGAATGTTTATTAGTTTTTTGAGATCAAAACTTCTATTAAAAACAATTTACATTTGTTACAAACAATTAATTTTCTAATCAGCCATTTACATTTAAAATAAATACTTTTTTTATATGTACAATTACATTTTTATATCAAATATTCTGTTTTTGTAATCAAATTAAATAGTTGACACAATAAATTCATTTAATTTCAGATTAAATGTTAAAATGGCATTCCATCAGATCAATATAATTATTCCCCAAGTAAAAGTGCAGTTATTTGACTGTAAATCTTTAACACTGGCAAAGGTACTTTGTCAGAGATACTCAGCTTCATGAAGTACCTTTCCATGAAAGTCAGACAATTTTTTAGAGCTTTAGGATACTCAATGCCCAAGGAAAAATAAAGAGAAAAAATACATTCAACAGCAAGGGTGATATCCATTCCTGGATAATCACTGAGTATCTCAATTCCATCAACACAAACAGAGATGTCATCTGCTGCCAATGGGCTTGTTGTTCCCTTGAAAACGATAGTTGGCGTAGATGATGGTGGTACCTGTATAGATTTTAAAATAATAATTAATAACTTTATTCAACAATAAATTATGTGAAATTGTACTTCAGCAGCATCTCACCATACCTACAAGCAGTGGCGGCTCGTGTGGTGGGGCTGCGGCTACTTTAAAGGGATTTCGTAATATTCCTCCCTTTAAAAACATTTTAACTGTCGGATCTCACTTAAAACAGCGAGGAACGTCTTAAACTCCTGTTAATTGCCTACAAGTCTCCCTCATAATTCATTAAGTACACATTTATGGCAAGCCAAATTAAGAGATACCTTTAAATATTTAACAGATATCTTTAAATATTTCAAAATATCCTTAAATCAGTTGAATATATCTTAAAATATTTTGAAATAATTAGAGATATCTTAACATATTTTAAGATATCTCAAAATGGTTTACAGATATCAGGAATTAATTTGGAGATATCTCAAACTCATTTTGAGATATCTCTAAATGATAATTTGACTTTGTATTTAACATTGAAAACATCAATTCAGTTAAGCTACATTTAAAAAGTAGAGCTCAATTAACTTACTTGGTCAACAACAAACAGATTTTCCCTCTCTCGAAACAAAGCTGGCAACAGCAACAATGCAGCATTCACTCTCAGTCCTACAAATAGGGTATCAGATCATATACAAAGTACAAAGCAAACGGAAGAATGTTGAGCAACCCTGGTCTGAGAGGTACAGGATCTTTGGCTTTGCATTCCACCAGTGCTCTCAGTTACATTCATGAATTCATTATTTGCTAAACTGCACAGATAAAGAATAGTTTAAATGATTTAAAGGTACCTAAAAAAAAACACACACACGACTGTAGCTCTCCAGGACCAGGACTGACCACCACTGATACAAACGTTATTGTGGATTGGAGCAAAAAAATGTTAAGAACAGTATCAACAAAGTTTCTAAAAATCTGTTCATGCAGGTTTTTCGCATTGGTTTTTATGCCCCTGTGAGAGTTAAATACCAGCTATCTTCCCCATGAAATATTATGCTCCAAGTGTATGAAATGAAGTTGCATCATTTTCTGTTTAATAGTTATTTATAGATCCTATTCTGAGATAGGTCAAAACAATTTGATGTACAATAAATATTTCTTATACATTACCATTTCCCTGTGTCTTATCTGAAGCATCTTCAATGTAGGACATCACAGTAGTTAGAAGATGCCCACTAGAAAGTCTGAAAATAGCATCTACCATTCTGGATAGGCCACTCATTAGGTTCCGTTCCAAGTTTACTCCAAAACGTAGTTCTACTTCGTGCAACAGCTAAAATACAGATGCTAAAGTTATTATTATATTTATTTATTTATCATATGCCTTTATCCAAGGCGATATACACAGCTGTAAAAAAGAGTTGAATACTTACAAATAATGTAGTAGTTAAAAAAATCAATAAATAAAACAAAATCAAACTAAACTGAATGCGAGCAGAAAGAAGTTGCATGGGAAAAACCAGGAGCAGTGGAGTTTTGTAAAAGCTGGAGCAGGTGGATTGCTGATGCAGAAAGGTCACCTAGGAGGACTAATTAAAGTGATTATACATGCTTATAACTAAAAATATTAATTTCTCATCAATCACCATAGTAGAATAAAAACTAGTACCTACCAGTTTAGGATGCTTTAGGAATGGAAACAGACCAAGGACTTCTTCAGTGGACTTCTTCTCCATCATTCTTTCCCGAGTGTGTACAGTTCTATTCATGCTGTCACATATGGCTTCAATGTTCGGCCTCAATTTCGTTATTTCTTTTCTTATGGAGTCCAAGTGTTTGGCAATACTATGCTCGTCTTCTCCTGGGAACTCCTCACTTTGCATCTGCAATATGTATCATAACGTTAAGTAATTCAATACTTATGATCAGGCATTTACTGCATGTATTCTCTGTGCTTTTCTTTACTCTGGAAAAATGCTAAAGATCAAGTACTCTCCATGAAAGCCAATTAGCTAATAAACTACACAATCGCATGTATGTACATATATAAAGTATGTAATTCTATTTCAATCTATTTCTGTCAATGCAGATCCAAGAGTTAGGCTTACAGATTCTCTTCTCTTTTTCATGAGCGGTTGCTGTTGCTCTGGTGCACGCTTCCTTCCTCGACCCACAGCACCAAACTTTTTTTTCATGTCTTCTACAGTCTCCACTGAAATAAGTGTCTTTCTCTCTTTTTTGAATTTATTTCTCAGTATTTCAAGTAGAGTAGCCTGAAACAATGATAGAAAGTTAAACCTATGTCCATTATCTGGCTATAAAAAATACATATCAACTAGTAAAAATATATTTAACGCTGCATAATTTTGACAAATTAATGTTTATTCGACTACTTCTTTTATGAATATAACTACCAAATGTATACTCACATATCCAGTTTGGCTGTCATCCCTTAGAAATCTGTACTTACAGCACAAAGTACTTAGCACAGTACTGTACATTATGTGGTCTGGATACCTAAATATACAGATTAGAAAATAATATAGGCATATGAATTGTAAGTGAATTGTAAGAAAAATATATATTTGAGAAATAATGTCATGAAATACAGTTGCATTTTACAATTGCTTTAATTTACAAAAGAAACATGCTGAAAAGCATTATCAAAATGAATTTAATAAAACTTTTTCTCTTGAATAAAATATTGCTGTTATGATAGATTTAAAAAAAAAATAGTAATCATTTTAAAAATGAATATGCTATTTTATGTTATGTAATTATTCTAAAATTGGTTGCCTATGTATCTAAAACAAACACCGAAATCTCAGTTCTTACAGCGTATATTTGCTGAGGTCATCAAACAGAGTCTGTATTAGAGCTGCACGAAGGGCAGATTTGTCTTTTGATTTGAAACCAATGTCCTTTCTATCAAGGGCCATCTGTACAACTGGAGGAAATATAGGCAATGTATAACATGCGGTCCAAACATGAACACTTGTTGAGGTTTGTGGCACTTCTCTGCATTCTACTGGTAGCACCTTCTCTGAAACAATATGCTCATTTGCTTTTGTTCTATGAAAATACAAAAAACAACAAAAAAAACAATATTTCATAATTTTAATCACCTGAAAATATCTAAAGACTTGATATTTAAACAGAGCCTTATAATATAACAGCCATATTAATTTTCTACACAGAAGTTTAAAACCATACATTCCCAGTCCTCATTTTCAGGAATTAAACTAGCGAAAATACTCTCTCTCTCTCTCTCTCTCTCTCTCTCTCTCTCTCTCTCTCTCTCTCTCTCTCTCTCTCTCTCTCTCTCTCTCTCTCTCTCTCTCTCTCTCTGTGTGTGTTTCCATAAAGAAATGTACTCCCATATTATACATCTTTCTTACAATACAACATTACAATACAAAAAGCGTACTGGTAGTAGTAATTTATACTTTTCAAAGTGATTCCTGTATAGTATGTGGTATTTAAATGTAAATACTAAAACACAACAATAGACTAACATAATGTATAATATATTTGTCATTACATACCTTTTAAGGTTCTCGAGAGCCTTTAAAAATTTGACTTGGTCCTTCATAGTTCGGAAGATCTTTCCAATCATATGTTCTGTCAGACCTAAAAGAGTCTCACCATCTATTTCTTCACCTAATGAACAAAAAAACATAAAATTAATCAGAAAAATAAGCACCAATGTTAACCTGCCATTGTAATTAATATCACAGTTTTAAATGCAAGCAGTACCTTATACACAGTATGATGAGGTGCAATATATAAACATCCATCACTGTCTTCATAAGCATCTAGTGCATGGTAGTCAACTTCATTGCCAGGTGTTAATGTACACCACTCATGCAAAGCCTCTATTTTGAAGGCATGAAGGTGAGAATTAAATTCCAGAGCAAAATACAGTTTCCCACACAAAATCCATGTACACCTAAACTGAATGATATGCAAGATTTTGAAAAAAATGGGTAAATCCTCATGGACTACATCGACAATGAAGTAATCCTTGACTTCGTATTTCACGTGATCCACAGTTAGTTTCTTTACTTTCAGTATGGTTTCATCAGCTTCAAGTTAATGTGTTAATGTACACCACTCATGCAAAGCCTCTATTTTGAAGGCATGAAGGTGAGAATTAAATTCCAGAGCAAAATACAGTTTCCCACACAAAATCCATGTACACCTAAACTGAATGATATGCAAGATTTTGAAAAAAATGGGTAAATCCTCATGGACTACATCGACAATGAAGTAATCCTTGACTTCGTATTTCACGTGATCCACAGTTAGTTTCTTTACTTTCAGTATGGTTTCATCAGCTTCAAGTTCACTGGCTTGAATATTGCATTTTTCAAGAATAATGTCTTTCAAAGATGTAGATGATAGCTGAACAACACAAGACCCTTCTTGCTCATATGACTGATGCAAAGCATCTGCACAACAAAAATCCCAACACTGTCTTTGTTGATGTCTTTTTGCTAAAGTAAAGCAGATGTTCCGGAAGTTCCACACATTTCTTGCAAGCCGCTTAAAGTACTGGTGCTTTCCTTCAAAACGTAAGCACCAAAGTGATCAAAGTGGTCCAAATTCAGCTAGCAATCTGGGGTAGTGTACCAAGTAATGCAATTTTGGTATAAAATTACCAGGATACAGTCTATTAAATTCGCTGAGAAATTCTCCAATTAAAATCTGCAAATGTGAAAGTGACGACTTTTTCACAACAGGAGACATTACAAAGTCTACTATTTCACGCACCGGCGTAGATTTAGCTAGGGACGGTAGGGACATGTCCCTACCAATGTCAAGGGACCGTTGAATTGTCCCTACCAATAATTTTGATAAATCTTAAACGTCTTTTGTCAAGTCATTTTATCTGCTCCACAAAGGGTTAACTCTCTCAAGCCCCCCGCCCCTCCCCCTCGTTAGTCCTCCCTCCTCCAAAAAAAACAAAACAAAAAAAAAACGCTAATTTGATTGGCTTTGGCCCTTCCATACTGCATCACTGTAACACGGACTCAGTGCGTGGCTGACGTCAGGGACCAGCAGAGTGTGTTGTTTTCATTGAAGTGCGAAAGTGCACAAGGACTCGGGAGTGAAAGGTAAATCTCCGGGTTTAAAATAAAAAAAAAAATTCTAGTCATTCTTAAACGGTGTACATTGTGCCACAATTTTCACATTTATTTTAAAAAATAAGAATAAATATAATCAGTTTAATTCGATGTTTGTGTTTGTTGGTTAATGCGTTGTCATATTATTTCAATCCTCCTTCCTCCCTTTGTAACTAACTTACTCCTTGCTTGATATTTTTGTATCGTGTGTGTAAAAAGCGAACACGAACATATGTATTTGATTGAATGGACAGTGTGACTATCCAGGCGGCTAAATAAATGCACTATATTATATAGGCAGTAATAAAAAATATATAAAAAATCAAATTAATGGTGGGGGGGGGGGGGGGGGGGGGGACAACGACAGATATACAAATAAATTTCAGTGTGGCGTGAGTAAAAAAAAGGTTGAGAACCGCTGGTTTAGGCTGGACTCTGGAAAGACGCTCATCTGAAGTTGCCGCTTGCCGGTCAGGCTGATATGAGTGTGAGCCACTGACTGAATGAAAGCCAGGTGCCGCGGCTGAAGGTATTGTCAGCTCGTCAGCAACATAGTTTGAGAGAATAAAGCTACCTACCTACCTACCTATTACGTTAGCGACCCATTGCTAGCTGCTAACCCAACGTCCTTGGTGGCTAGCTAGCTTGTTTCACAGCTAAATCATTATGTGTGTGTGTGTGTGTGTGTGTGTGTGTGTGTGTGTGTGTGTGTGTGTGTGTGTGTGTGTGTGAGAGAGAGAGAGAGAGAGAGAGAGAGAGAGAGAGAGAGAGAGAGAGAGAGAGAGAGAGAGAGAGAGAGAGAGAGAGAGAGAGAGAGAGAGAGAGAGAGAGAGAGAGAGAGAGAGAGAGAGAGTGTGCGTGAGCATGTTTTGATATCGTCATTCAACTAACGTTAGCTAATCACTTCAATTTGGCTTTAGGTGACTAAAGCATAATAGCAACCAAAAAAATAAAGATGGACATAAGGAAGTTTTTTTTACAAAAAGTCAAAGTGTAAGTAGGAAGATGTTATTAAAGTAATAAACACAATTGATAATGATTCTCATAGCAAATGGAAAAATAATTTACTAATGAAGTTAGCAGAGTCATACTTTCTCTCTAAACAGCATGCATCAATTTATCATTTTATCAGGCGAGTGAAGCAGTGCAGCCTGGTAAAAGCAGTACAGAGGCAGGTGGAGCAACAGGGTCGCAGGTGGGGTCTGTAATGGCTTAGTGATTATAACAGTGAAAGTGTTAGACTCAGTTTTGAGATATATTATTGTTTGAGGCACATTGTGATATAATAGTAGGCTAATGCTGTATAGTAATACTCAGCAAATAAAGTTAGCATAGCCATATATTTTCTCTCTATATGGCATGCATCAATTTATTATTTTATCAGGTGAATGAAGCAATGCACCCAGGTACGAGCAGCAGCACAGACACAGGAGTGGCAGGCAGAGCACGTGAGCGTGCATGTGCTCATGCTTGTAGCGCCAGGGGTATTGGTAGCTTACAGTAAGGCTGGGATAGGTTATAATTCAGGTTATTAGTAATTCTACAGCAGGGATGTCAAACCAGCTTCCAGGAGGGACACTTTATCATAGTGTTTTAAGTGTATACCAGCCAACTTCATGTCAATCAAACTGTCCTCGATTCATGTCCAGCATTCATTTCAAGCCACCAGAAGTTACCATTTAATAGCTGTCTACTAAAAAATTTCTTCCCGGGAGGGCATGCCCCCGAACCCCACTAGCGACCGTGACTCCGCCCCCCTACAAAATTGTGTCCCCACCAATGTTCAAACCAAACCTACGCCCTTGACCTCCGGAATGAAGCAACCGGAGGTGGATGGAAAGACTCAATATTGCAGCTACCGGGGCATGCAAGACTCCATATCGTAGATACCGGGCATGCAATTATATATATATATATATATATATATATATATATATATATATATATATATATATATATATATATATGATGGAGAGGCATATTCCCATTCCCTTAATAGTTAGGATGGTATTTACTCGCGCATACACTCTAAATCTGGGGTTGATACTGTGGAGGAAGCTTTTAAGGTGCTTCGAAGAACCTTTTTACTAGGGTTCCATGAGGAACCTTACAAATAAGGATCTTTTAAGAACCTCAAGGTTCTACTTGGAACCTTTTATGTTTATTTACAAACTTACATGCATAATATTATATATATATATATATAATATGCGTGTCTGCATAATTTGTCTGGTTAAATAACATGCTAGGAATTACTGGTTTGCAATATCAATAAAAACAAAGAAATACTTTTTATAGAAACCCTTTATTACGGGTAGAGCAATAAAATAAATAAATACAGTATAGGAGTTATACTTTTAATTATAACACATAAATGCATACAAATAAAACAGTCTGTATATGTTTCATTACCCTTAGAATAACAACATATATATATTAATGTTATTTTTTTTTTTTCTTTTTTTTGGATGTTTGGAGTTTTACTCGCGCATAGTTTTGTATGTTATTTCCGAATTTCTCCTTAGACATGTCTGAAGGGGACACTGTATTACTTAAAACGTGAATTAACGTATTAAAACGTGTTAACTGTGAGCAGTTACCTTGGGATTACACACCAGGTTCAGACGCATTGAATGGACTAATGTATCCGCAGGCGACCTAAGACTCACCGTTTCAACGGTGTCAGTAGTGCTCAACAGAAAATAATGCATACAGAAAAATATTGTATACTGGCCATGGGCTTTGGTTAGCATACAGTGTCCCCTTCAGACACTAAACAGTGGCCTACAGTTTTATGTTTGTCTGAAAAAAACAACTACAATTGGTATTTTTAATAATCATTAACATGTTCATTATTTCAATATACAAACATGCAGTATTTTGCAATTATTAAAATCCAATCTTCTCCACTGCAGTTAAACTATGGTTGTTTTTCCTATGCACTTGACAGTGGTGGTGGGTGTTTTTGCCAAAAACTGCTTTAAGTGTGTGATGCAGTCTTGTAAGATTTATTGACATTATGTTGATAATCAGAACAACAGGGTTCACCAACCTCGACTAGGTCAGGGTTAACACAGTTGAGCTCAGATGAAACAGCCCATTTGCAATGTACAGTACTGGGTGGCTATTGGTCATTCAGCAGTGTGATGCAAATACCTGCAGTTACCACAAAGCGCTGACCTGAGCACACTTGCTCATTTGCTATTCTAGTTTTCTCCCTGGGATGCTCGTACTTAAATATTTAATATAAATGGACTTTAGTTGGTATATAGGGGGCTGGTGTCTATAGAGTTAACACAAACTGTTTTACAATTTCTGAAAATGAAATTAAGAAGTTGTGAGCGATGGGGATATAAATAGGCCCAATTAATCCCACACCTGCCGCACACCTTCTGTGAATGATGCAATTGTCAGCAAATGATTTACTGACCATCCCAATATAATTTAGGAGCAAAAGAAACATCTGTAATTGGCGTAATTACAGGGATTAATTATAGCATTGTTTCTTTACCGAATATCTCAATCATCCTGCCTGGGGACAGACGTGAAGTTATGTATATATACATTTAGTGTGCCCAATTATTTTACCCCCGATTTTCTCCCCAATTTGGAATGTCCAATTATTTTTTCTCCTCATCGCAGCAATTCCTTACACAGCTCAGGAGATCCAAAGGTTCAGTGGGCGTCCTCCGATCCCACAACCAAACTATTATCCTCTTTTACACCCAGGAACTCGAGAGCGGATGTCAGCGAGCTACTGACCTCTGGAGGACAAAGGCCAGCCCTGCAGGTGTCCGCTTTTGAGCTCACAGGGCGCCTGGCCAGCAGGGTTCACTGTAGCGCAATGAGGAGAAACAGTCCCTTTTGTTTTTGCTTCCCTAACCCACGGGAGTGCCAGAGCCAATGTTACGCTCCCTTTGGAATTCACAGCGAAGACCGACAACTTTGCACAGCCAGGACGCGAACCTGTGCTGTATGACCACACAACCACGCTTTTACCAGGTGAGCCACTCGAGGACCCCCTGATAGTGTTTTTGAGGTTAAGATTCATTTAAAAGTTATAACTAGCTCTTTATTTTATATATATATATATATATATATATATATATATATATATTGCACCAGGATGACTGAACAAAAGGAAAAGTGAAACGAAGAAACTGTAAAAAGTGACGACTGGACACCAACCACTAAAAGCTGGTAATTTTAAACTTTAAAGAGATAGTTTATACCCTCTAAGCGGGCAATTTCTAATCTCTTTATTCATGCCACTGTCTGGTGCTCCAAGGGAGACTACAGTTGGATTTTTATACCAGCTCTGTTATCCCCAGCTGGGGATGAAATCCATTGCGAAGGGGATGAAGTGGAGGTGGCTGTACACACACACACACAATTTGTTACAAACTGTTTATCCAATTGACAGGAAACTTAGCATCAACATTATAGAGTATACATTAATGATAATATACAAGATTGTGAATGTCACACAGTTTTACATACATCTGGATAATCCCTCATCAGACTGTGATTAAACATTTCATTGCTAATTCTTATTCTATCCTGTACATACTGTTGATATGTCATGTTCATCGTTTAGAGTTTACGTGGCAGGAGATGTATATGTATACATAAGCATAGGCAAATTGTAAGCATGGCAAATTCTTTGTTGAGATTTAGTAATGTCTTTCTCAAAGAGACCCAAGTGTAAATGTTTGTCGTAATCACCATGGATAATAGCATTTACATAATGTCCCGTGACAAGAAATTACATCTAAAATACAAATGTATTTTTTTCAGATTTGTAAAAAAAGACCTGCTTCTCCTGGTGTTGTATCCTTGCTGGACGGAGATGGTGAAGATGCTGGAGGCGGCCAAGCCAGCACAGTATGGGGTAGATTTGACAAGGGACAAGAAAAGGTAATTAGAATTACAACGTGATGTTTAGGAACCCGCATTAGAGAGACAGATAGATTCAAATTATTATTTTTCTCTGTCCCCTTACATTTGTATGCTGTTTGAAATCATATTTTTGTAATAATCTGTTTTCAGGATATGCCATAGACCTAGGTTAGATGAGCCAAAATGTCTTTATATCAGTAGTAACTGTGTATAGCCAGGTATACAATCGGAAACTTAATTCACTTTTGAGTTATTGTCTATGTTTGGTACACAGCTTATCTTCCTGATTTTATTTTTATTTTTTTTAACTTAGGTTCCATTACCAGTGCTGTCCCATAAAAATGAACCATTTTCCTGCCACATTGTTTCACCCTCTGGACATATCAATGATTCAGATCTTTTACACATATCCATCTTATATGGATGTTTTGTGTTTTGTTTATAAAAAATGTGTAAATGTGTAAAGGACTAGGGGTTGTGGTGTTTGTCTGAAGTAAGAGAGTGGTGGTGTAACATCAAATCATTTGCAGCACGAATAAGTCACAGTCACTGGCCATGTCATGCACACTTATTTCTAACTCATTGGTTGATCGAAAATAAGTTTAACATGCAATGGAGTAGTTCATTGGTTTTATACGCTCCCTTTAAAGATGTAATAAACAATCTCATCCAGTGGGATCTCTTTTCAGAGTGTGCAGTAGCAGAAGGGGATTGTGGGAATGTGTGGAGCTAAGGAAGGTAGAAGGAGATGCGCAGTAGAAACCCTGGGATATGTTTACACAATGAACTAATTTGTGGATGAATATCGTTGGTGTTAATTAAAGTTAATAAGACAAAATATTTTAGTGTAAAATTATACTTGATGGTGGGGTACTGCCTTTTTTAATTTTTACAGAGATGTCATTTTTTAAATCTTATTGCTATCTTACCAGAAGGCCACCTCCCCTCCAGACATTCCGATCAGAGAAAAGAGACAATTCGAAGCCAACCCAAAGAGACGTCCAAGACCTTGTCTGGCACTTCATTACCAAATCAATCAGAAAACATGTCACCTTCAGTTAGTCCATTTTTTTAATTTGTTTTTTAAAAATCAATTAAAAGATATTTAAACTTGTCAGTTTTTGTTTACATTGCATTATTTTGGAACTCTTAATACAATTATTGATAATAGAAACAACTTTGCAAATGCCATTACTATTTTTCAGATTCCTAGGATGAAACCGTTGGCCATAGCAACAGGAAAAACTGATTTAGCACACTTTGAAAAACAATATTGAAAATATTAAAACAATCAGCTCTATCACAATGACCTCAGTGAAACCCAGCGTGGTTGCGGGATGATACAAAATCCATTGTAATGAACAATAAGTGAAATGCCGGGGGTCCCGAGTGGCGCATCCAGTAAAGGCACTCCACGTGCAGTGCAGGATGTGCCCTATAGTCTGGACATCGCGAGTTTGAGTCCAGGCTATTCCTTTGCCGACCGAGGATGGGAGCTCCCAGGGGGCGGCGCTCAATTGGCCCACGCTTCGGAGGACAGCGTGTGTTTGTCTTCGCCCTCCAGAGTCAGCCCTGGGGTGGTAGCGGTGAGCTGAGCATAATAAAATAATTGGCCATTCCAAATTGGGGAGAAAATAATAAAAAATAATTGGCAACGACTAAATTTATAAAAAAAAAAAAAAAAAGTGAAATGCTTCAGTTTTTACAAGCTTGATTAATATGCCCCTATTTACCAGATAGAGGGGTCTACTATTCAATGGTTCTATAGAATGTTGACACACGCTGATGAAAAAATAGCACCATCTAGATTTCTTCCTTATCAAGCAACTAAATCAGACACCATATATCTTGTGATCGTAGCAGATTTTGCCCATTTTGAGGATAAGTGATACCAAACATTAAACAAACTACATGGGAAGTTTTATTAAAAGGATTCTCACCTTTCCCCAGCATACAGCTGATCCTGTCCTAATGTGAAGGTGGATCCAACAAGTGACGTCGTGATCCTGCCAGTCGAAGTGCAGAAAAATCACAGTCAAATGCATGTTGGCCTGATAACCAAATATTGTTCTTTTTTTTTTTTTTTTTTTTAATCCTGCGCTAGTAAATCATGTATCTGTGTCAGGATAGCATATACAGCATGCTCATGCCTAAGTAAACAAACATTTTAAGAACATAAGAAAGTTTACAAACGAGAGGAGGCCATTCGGCCCATCTTGCTCTTTTGGTTGTTAGTAGCTTATTGATCCCAGAATCTCATCAAGCAGCTTCTTGAAGGATCCCAGGGTGTCGGCTTCAACAACATTACTGGGGAGCGGGTTCCAGACCCTCACAATTCTCTGTGTAGAAAAGTGCCTCCTATTTTCTGTTCTGAATGCCCCTTTATCTAATCTCCATTTGTGACTCCTGGTCCTTGTCGAAAAAGTCCCCTGGGTCGACATTGTCAATACCTTTTAGCATTTTGAATGCTTGAATCAGATCACCGCGTAGTCTTCTTTGTTCGAGACTGAATAGATTCAATTCTTTTAGCCTGTCTGCATACGACATGCCTTTTAAACCCGGGATAATTCTGGTCGCTCTTCTTTGCACTCTTTCTTGAGCAGCAATATCCTTTTTGTAACGAGGTGACCAGAACTGAACACAATATTCTAGATGAGGTCTTACTAATGCATTGTAAAGTTTTAACATTACTTCCCTTGATTTAAATTCAACACTTATCACAATATATCCGAGCATCTTGTTGGCCTTTTTTATAGCTTCCCCACATTGTCTAGATGAAGACATTTTAATAAAGAACAAAAATAAAAAACACTTTGTTCTTGAGTTTATTTTGGTATCTTTTGAAATTGGTATTCTTCTTGTGTGTGTTTGTGTATATGCATGTGTGTGAAGGATGTGGGTTGGTGGGAGGGTGTTCATTTTAATGGATTTATGTCTTTTTAAGACAGAATGCTTTTGACAGCTGTTTTGTTGTGTTCACAAAGCTTTAACACTTGAGTAAGTCCTTGAGAATTTCATGCAATCTTTTAAAGGTTTTCTGACCTGTAAATTAGTCCTACAACCACACAATGTCAGTGGAGTACACCTAATATGTGTAATTAACAATAATTAAACATTACCAATTTTGACATGATGAATTAACACACAGAAAAGGCTAATGACTAATCAAGCTTTAAATCCAATTTCTTAAAGGCTTAAAAAAATTAGAGTGGTTATCTTCTTTCTTGGATTTGGGATTTCTATTATAATATTTTTATTTAAGTATTTCTTCAAGATATAGGCAGTGCCATTTACAGTGTGGCCCTGAATCTTGGATTACTAGCCTCCTTGAGGATCTTTAAAATACATATTCCTGCTCGAGCAATATTTTAAAAAAATATATCTCTGGTTGCAATTTGGTTTTTAACATCAGGGAAATGATTCATCTATATGCTAAGGGTTGCAACTTTAAGATCTCTTTTTTCAGTAATTTCAAATGTCTGTCTACTAAAGCCTTTCTATAATGTTCTAAAGATAAATGGCAGATTATGAAAAATATATTGTCGTCACAGTGCATGACTGCAAATGGGTACTGATGTACATTTTATAATCTGGCACAGTCATGTTTTTTTTCTTTTTCTAAAACCAAAAGCCTTGATTGCCTCAATTTCTATAGCTATATTTACTCATTAGCCAATAGTTAATGTGTTAATAACTTATTTATTCTTTAGATCAGTTTATGGGGAATTTGTATTTGGTCATGTGGACATCTGGAGGTTATAGGACGGACTGACTTATCATTATATATATATATATATATATATATATATATATATATATATATATATATATATACACACAGTGACACTCAAAAGTATTCACCCCCCTTGGACTTTTCCACATTTTATTGTGTTACAAATGGAATCAAAATGGATTTAATTAGGAGTTTTTGCTACTGATCAACACAAAAAGTGAAAAGTGAAAAATAAAATCTACAAATTGTTCTAAATTAATTACAAATATAAAACTGAAAATAATTGATTGCATAAGTATTCACTCCCTTTGCTATGACACACCTAAATAAGCTCTGGTGCAACCAATTGTCTTTAGAAGTCACATAATTAGTTGAATGGTGTCCACCTGTGTGCAATTAAGGTGTTTCACATGATTTCAGGTTAAATACACCTGTCTCTGGGAGGTCCCACAGTTGGTTAGTACATTTCCTAACAAAAACTACATCATGAAGATGAAGGAACATTCAAAGCAAATCCGGAATAAGGTTCTTCAAAAGCACCAATCGGGTAAGATATAAGAACATTTCCAAGGCATTGAATATCCCCCGGAGCACAGTAAAGTCCATTATTAAGAAATGGAGAGAATATGGCACAACTGTGAATCTGTCTAGAAAAGGCTGTCCTCAAAAACTGAGTATCCGGGCGAGAAGGGCACTAGCCAGGGAGGCCACCAAGAGGCCTATGGCAACTCTAAAGGAGTTACAGTCTTCCACGGCTGAGCTGGGAGACACTGTGCATACGGCAACAATAGCCCGGGTGCTTTACAAAACTGGCCTTTATGGGAGAGTGGCAAAAAGAAAGCCATTGTTGAAAAAAACTTGCATCAAATCTCGGCTAGAGTTTGCCAGAAGGCATGTGGGAGACTCTGAGACCAAGTGGAAGAAGATTCTATGGTGTGATGAGACCAAAATAGAGCTTTTTGGCCACAACGCTAAGCGCTATGTTTGGCGCAAGCCTAACACCGCACATCATCCTGAGAACACCATCCCTACCGTGAAGCATGGTGGTGGCAGCATCATGCTATGGGGATGCTTCTCTGCGTCAGGGCCTGGAAAGCTCGTGAAGATGCAAAAATTGCAGTGTCCAGATGTGCAAAGCTTGTAGAGACTTATACAAATAGACTCGTGGCTGTAATTGCTGCCAAAGGTGCCTCTACCAAATATTGACTCAAGGGGGTGAATACTTATGCAATCAATTATTTTCTGTTTTGTATTTGTAATTAATTTAGAACAATTTGTAGATTTTATTTTTCACTTTGACATTATGGACTTTTTTGTGTTGTTCAGTGGCAAAAACTCATAATTAAATCCATTATGCAGCTGATGCATAGTTCACTCACCCTAGTCTCTGTAAGTCCAGAAGTTACATAAATATTAAGTATTATTTAATCCATCAATACTTCAACATTCGTAAAAGATCTTCACTCCAAATCTCACTTTATAGGCTTTACAGTACACCAAACTGCTATATCATTCTCTTGCTGTTTTGTGAGGTTTTTGAAATTGAGAGGAGCCCTAAGCTAAACTGCTATATAACATCCTGCAACATGCTTGTGGTTCAGTGTTGAGCTCTGAAGATGAGGTCACTGCTGCTTGTCTGCCTGCTTGTGGTCACACTGACTGTGGCTATTCCTGCCCCTATGTAGAGGGGTCTGAAACAGACAAAACAATGAAGGTTGGTAGAAATAGATAAAATTGTATTCTTAAAACTATGTATTTATTTGCATTACTTATTATTTAAACTGAACAAAATTAACTCTAATGAAACTCGTATTTCTAACTTGAGACATAGTATCCATTGAAAGTTAATTTCTGCAAATATATGGTAGTTCCATTCAAGGTGAAACAACTTCTAACGTAAGAAAGAAAAACATTTTACTCACTTGCAGGCAATATTCCCATATTCTAGATATTTATCTTCTAGGGTAAAACCACAAGAAACTAATCCAGGTAGACCAGAATTTTAACTGAAGTCCTTATCAACCTTGCCTATATGTTGCTGCAGGTCTTCAAAGGATGATTACTGTGAAAAACGTTTTCTCATTTCACAGGAAGAGCAATTCCATTCTACCCAGTGTAGGGACTGTGAGCATGTGTTAATGCCATTCATGCAATCTTATTAGGTGTGGCTGAAACACTGAAATAATAAGGAACTTGCAGCACTCTCCTCTCCCAGATCACCAAAGATGTTTTACTTTCTTTTTTTGTGTGTGTGCTGAAAGTCAATTTCAATTTCTTATGTATATTATACTGTATCTGGATAATCATTTAAACAAATCTTGTTATATCATGATATTTTAATATATTTTATATAAATGTTTTATTAGGCTGTGTGGTCCAGTGGTTAAAGAACAGGGCTTGTAACCAGGTTCCCGGTTCAAATCCCACCTCAGCCACTGACTCATTGTGTGATCCTGAGCAAGTCACTTAACCTCCTTGTGCTCTGTCTTTTGGGTGAGACGTAATTGTAAGTGACTCTGCAGCTGATGCATAGTTCACACACCCTAGTCTCTGTAAGTCGCCTTGGATAAAGGCGTCTGCTAAAATAAACAAATAATAATACTATTCTTTTCTTACCCAAGTGTGAACTATTTAAATAATATCCCTGATACCGATATAGTAAATGGAAGTGCACAACAAGTAAGGTTTATGAAATGATGTGGTTAGCCCCACCCACTTTAAATTATTTGGTTAACCCCGCCAATTGGCGACTCATGGCTTGAAAAACTGGTGGGGCACAGCACCCCCATCACCACCGCCCCCCCCGAAACAAAAAAATGCTCAAACCCGATGCCCGAATTTAACCATTTTTATGTAAACATTAAGCTAGCTTTCTAAGATTACCAGATATTTCATCACAAACAGTTCTACGCCAGATTGTCACAATCAAGAGAGCTGCAAACAACACTTTACAGGCAAGAGTCTCTTATCGACAGACAGCTACACCTGCACTAACCTGAGCGTTTGAAATGGAAGGATCGTCACACTCTTGTGCTGTTCGTAACATTCTGAACTACAGAAGAGTCAGGTTCGGTTTCTGTTGATGTCTCTGGCGTTGGAGGTTTAGCTTTTTTGTTGTAGAAAAACTCCAAACGTAGCTGTATTTTTGCCATTTTAACAGGGCTCAAATTCACTCCGTTTTAGCACATATTTTCGCTGACTGAAAAAGTGAAAGTCTCACACGAGAACAAATATAACGGTGAAGGGTCTTAGACACTCTTTGTTATGTTATTATGTTTTGAAAGTTTGAAATAAACTGCGCATTTTTAAATAATAAACCCTGGCAACAGTGGCGTAGCCAGGATTTTTTTTCGGGAGAGGGTGGCAATGGTAACTTTTTTAAGGTGAATAGTCACAGTGGTGAAATTGGCAACCTGATTTCTTATTAGTGCATTGACGTTTTATTTTCGAAAAATAAAGAACTTTTTTTTTTTTAACAGAAGATCCAATAACCAAATACACTGTTGTGCAAAATAGTTAAAAAGAGAGATTCAGTTCAGAACACTTCCGTTTAAAAACTAAAAAGGAAATACGAAGCAAAGGACTTGAACTTTTAACATGCGCATCAGATTTCAATTTCACATTATGATAATAAGTAACTATATATAATTTCATTCGTACTTATGGTTGTTCATTTCACATTTGGTGTTCAAAGCAAAGCAAACCATTTTATTTAATTTCACAAATCCTGACTAATGTAATTACTCTTTGACTGACGCAGGACTGCCGATGGTACCTAATCTTCTGGAGGTTCGGGGGAGGAGGGACTTGTGTACACAGTTGCATTAACTACATTGTATAACTACAGCGCCTTTAAACACAAAAAAAATGTACAAACAGCTGATCCAACAAAAAAACTTGGGTTGATTGACAGCAAATCCAACCACTCATTTTTTTTTGGTATCACACTGCACTGACATTCGCTGACGGACACGTTGTAGCCTAAACAAATAATCAGAATGAAAACAAGTAGGTAACCGAACTCAGGAATTGAAACAGTTTTGCCGGTTTTCTCTCAGCAGCGTCCAGAACTGTTTTCATTCTGATTTATTTCTTTAGTTATTCAATTAATAACAGGTTGTACATTTACCACTCCATCTCCAAGACCTGGATGGACTTGGTTACCGTCCCTTGATGAAGCTGGCTGCACAATCCGTGAAAAATAATAATCTTATTAGTAGGCTGGCTGCTGGAGAGGTCAGCTGGCAATAAGATATGTCATGAGGCGAGTGCATTCTATGTAAATACATAGGCTACTCATTACATAGTAGATGTCCTCTACCACATCTATGTGTGTAGTAGCTAGGCTACATAGCATATACAGTAATGATAGCATATATGTTTCATGCATCTGTGTTTGGGGTTGAGCAAGTACAGCTTGCTTATGTATTCTCATTGGTTGATAGCAACGCGGTAAATAAAAAAGTTCTTTCCGTGAGCGAAAAGAAAAATCAGCGCCGCCCATGCCACGTCCGCCCCGCTATAATGGGAAGCGAAAAATATAACAATATTGTAATTTCTTACACATGTTTCAGTGTGAACGACCCTAACACAGTGGCTAAGCCACTGCCTGGCAGAAATCTGGGGGGGGGGGGGGACGGTGTCAGTAGTGCTCAACAGAAAAGAATGCATACAGAAAAATATTGTATACTGGCCATAGGCTTTGGTTTTGCCCAGCGCCGTAACTAAGCATTTAGCTACCGGGGCATATATATATATCCCGGGCATGCAAGACTCCATATCGTAGCTACCGGGGCATGCAATATATATATATATATATATATATATATATATATATATATATATATATATATATATATATATATATATATATATATATATATATATATATATTATTACTATTATTATTATTTATTTCTTAGCAGACGCCCTCCTTATCCAGGGCGACTTACAATTGTTACAAGATATCACAGTATTTTTACTACAATTACCCATTTATACAGTTGGGTTTTTACTGGAGCAATCTAGGTAATGTACCTTGCTCAATTGTACAGCAGCAGTGTCCTACACCAGTGATTGAACCCATGACCCTCCGGTCAAGAGTCCAGAGCTCTAACCACTACTCCACTACTTGTTATTTTCTTTTTTTTGGATGTTAGGAGTTAGGATGGTATTTACTCGCGCATGCAGGTTCAGACGCATTGATTGGACTAATGTATCCACAGGCGACCTAAGACTCACCCTTTCAACGGTGTCAGTAGTGTTCAACAGAAAAGAATGCATACAGAAAAATATTGTATACTGGCCATGGGCTTTGGTTTTGCCCAGCGCCGTAACTAAGCATTTAGCTGCCGGGGCATGCATATATATTATTATTATTATTATTATTATTTATTTCTTAGCAGACGCCCTTATCCAGGGCGACTTACAATCGTAAGCAAAAACATTTCAAGCGTTACAATACAAGTAATACAATAAGATATATATCATTGCATGCACCTCCGGTTGAAGCAACCTGAGGTGGATGGTAAGACTCCATTTCGTAGCTACCGGGGCATGCAAGACTCCATATCGCAATTATATATATATATATATATATATATATATATATATATATATATATATATATATATATATATATATATATATATATATATAATATATATATATATATATTGTAGCGAGCACAGGGATTAACGGAGACACGCACACAATAGCTCTTTTAGGTAATGCAGTTTATTAAGCAGCTAACAGCAAGTCAGCGCCCTCTATGAACACACACACACAGCCCTTCCCCACACCAGAGCACTACTCTGCCTCTCAGGGTGACATTCACATATATATCAAACAACACCGGAAGGGTAATAACAATTACAGGGAAATGCATAGAACAGTACGCAAACTTTTACAGTAACAACAAATAAACACAACAACAATAATTCAGTTTCTCCCCTACCATAGTTCGTACTCCCAGCATCCACGGCTGCACATTAACCAAATGTAGGGGACTGGCTCTGGGCACAGCGCCCTATTCGACGACAGGTGGCAACGGCGAGTCAGTCCAGCCGTGCCCGTTACACAGCCCCCATCTTAGGGCCGAACGTCCCGCTGGCCCAACACTTAATGTCTCACAAAGTCAGAGAGTCCCGGGGGTGGTCGACGGATACGCTGGCCGCGCTGGAGCACAGGTGCAGCGGGATGGGAGTCAGCTGGAGCCGGAATGCTCCTACCTGGGCCACCAGCTGGTGAACTATTCGGTGGTTGCAAGGGGGAAGCGCTTTCCCTGTCCTGGGAGCTGGCCTCCGGGCTGGCTGCAGGGACAACCGAGTTTGTTCCGGGGCGGTAGGGGGCCAAGCGGTCTTGGTGGAGCACAACTGCCCGGCTACGGGTCCGCAGCCGCACTCGAGAAGTCACCTCGGAGAGCCTCTCCAGAACAACACAGGGGCCCTCCCAGTTACTGGCCAGCTTGGGGCAGAGTCCCTTTCTTCGCCGAGGGCAGTGAGTATCGTATGCCCGTTTCTGGCGCTGGCCAGCTGAGGTGAGGTGCTTCCGAGCGTAAACATGGGCAGTGTCCAATCGGTCCTGTAGCTGCTGGAGGTATTCCGGGCCGGTAGGTTCCGGAGTGTGGAGCTGAGGTGGCCGGCCAAACACAAGGTCCACTGGGGTGCGGAGCTCTCTCCCAAACATAAGAGCCGCTGGCGTGCACCCTGTAGATTCATGCACTGCAGTCCGGTAGGCCATTAGGACCAAGGGCAAGCATTGATCCCAGTCACGCTGGTGCTGGGAGGTCCACATGGTCAGCTGGGTGGCAAGGGTGCGGTTAAACCGCTCCACCAATCCATCGCTCTGTGGGTGTAGTGGGGTCGTCCTGGTTTTCTTAATACCCAGCCGCCTGCACACCTCACCAAACACCTGCGCTTCAAAGTTACGCCCCTGGTCACTGTGTAGCTCCTCGGGAACCCCAAACCGGCAGAACATGCCTTCCAGCAATGCCTCCGCGCAGGTAGTCGCGCTCTGATCGGGGACTGCGTACGCCTCGGGCCATTTAGTAAAGTAATCCATGGCCACCAGGACGTACCGGTTGCCCCCCTCCGTCCGTGGAAACGGCCCTAAGATGTCCACACCGACGCGCTCTAATGGTGCCCCCACCTGGTATTTTGTCTTATTAACTTTAATTAACACCAACGATATTCATCCACAAATTAGTTCATTGTGTAAACATATCCCAGGGTTTCTACTGCGCATCTCCTTCTACCTTCCTTAGCTCCACACATTCCCACAATCCCCTTCTGCTACTGCACACTCTGAAAAGAGATCCCACTGGATGAGATTGTTTATTACATCTTTAAAGGGAGCGTATAAAACCAATGAACTACTCCATTGCATGTTAAACTTATTTTCGATCAACCAATGAGTTAGAAATAAGTGTGCATGACATGGCCAGTGACTGTGACTTATTCGTGCTGCAAATGATTTGATGTTACACCACCACTCTCTTACTTCAGACAAACACCACAACCCCTAGTCCTTTACACATTTACACATTTTTTATAAACAAAACACAAAACATCCATATAAGATGGATATGTGTAAAAGATCTGAATCATTGATATGTCCAGAGGGTGAAACAATGTGGCAGGAAAATGGTTCATTTTTATGGGACAGCACTGGTAATGGAACCTAAGTTAAAAAAAATAAAAATAAAATCAGGAAGATAAGCTGTGTACCAAACATAGACAATAACTCAAAAGTGAATTAAGTTTCCGATTGTATACCTGGCTATACACAGTTACTACTGATATAAAGACATTTTGGCTCATCTAACCTAGGTCTATGGCATATCCTGAAAACAGATTATTACAAAAATATGATTTCAAACAGCATACAAATGTAAGGGGACAGAGAAAAATAATAATTTGAATCTATCTGTCTCTCTAATGCGGGTTCCTAAACATCACGTTGTAATTCTAATTACCTTTTCTTGTCCCTTGTCAAATCTACCCCATACTGTGCTGGCTTGGCCGCCTCCAGCATCTTCACCATCTCCGTCCAGCAAGGATACAACACCAGGAGAAGCAGGTCTTTTTTTACAAATCTGAAAAAAATACATTTGTATTTTAGATGTAATTTCTTGTCACGGGACATTATGTAAATGCTATTATCCATGGTGATTACGACAAACATTTACACTTGGGTCTCTTTGAGAAAGACATTACTAAATCTCAACAAAGAATTTGCCATGCTTACAATTTGCCTATGCTTATGTATACATATACATCTCCTGCCACGTAAACTCTAAACGATGAACATGACATATCAACAGTATGTACAGGATAGAATAAGAATTAGCAATGAAATGTTTAATCACAGTCTGATGAGGGATTATCCAGATGTATGTAAAACTGTGTGACATTCACAATCTTGTATATTATCATTAATGTATACTCTATAATGTTGATGCTAAGTTTCCTGTCAATTGGATAAACAGTTTGTAACAAATTGTGTGTGTGTGTGTACAGCCACCTCCACTTCATCCCCTTCGCAATGGATTTCATCCCCAGCTGGGGATAACAGAGCTGGTATAAAAATCCAACTGTAGTCTCCCTTGGAGCACCAGACAGTGGCATGAATAAAGAGATTAGAAATTGCCCGCTTAGAGGGTATAAACTATCTCTTTAAAGTTTAAAATTACCAGCTTTTAGTGGTTGGTGTCCAGTCGTCACTTTTTACAGTTTCTTCGTTTCACTTTTCCTTTTGTTCAGTCATCCTGGTGCAATATATATATATATATATATATATATATATATATATATATATATATATATATATATATATAAAATAAAGAGCTAGTTATAACTTTTAAATGAATCTTAACCTCAAAAACACTATCAGGGGGTCCTCGAGTGGCTCACCTGGTAAAAGCGTGGTTGTGTGGTCATACAGCACAGGTTCGCGTCCTGGCTGTGCAAAGTTGTCGGTCTTCGCTGTGAATTCCAAAGGGAGCGTAACATTGGCTCTGGCACTCCCGTGGGTTAGGGAAGCAAAAACAAAAGGGACTGTTTCTCCTCATTGCGCTACAGTGAACCCTGCTGGCCAGGCGCCCTGTGAGCTCAAAAGCGGACACCTGCAGGGCTGGCCTTTGTCCTCCAGAGGTCAGTAGCTCGCTGACATCCGCTCTCGAGTTCCTGGGTGTAAAAGAGGATAATAGTTTGGTTGTGGGATCGGAGGACGCCCACTGAACCTTTGGATCTCCTGAGCTGTGTAAGGAATTGCTGCGATGAGGAGAAAAAATAATTGGACATTCCAAATTGGGGAGAAAATCGGGGGTAAAATAATTGGGCACACTAAATGTATATATACATAACTTCACGTCTGTCCCCAGGCAGGACGATTGAGATATTCGGTAAAGAAACAATGCTATAATTAATCCCTGTAATTACCCCAATTACAGATGTTTCTTTTGCTCCTAAATTATATTGGGATGGTCAGTAAATCATTTGCTGACAATTGCATCATTCACAGAAGGTGTGCGGCAGGTGTGGGATTAATTGGGCCTATTTATATCCCCATCGCTCACAACTTCTTAATTTCATTTTCAGAAATTGTAAAACAGTTTGTGTTAACTCTATAGACACCAGCCCCCTATATACCAACTAAAGTCCATTTATATTAAATATTTAAGTACGAGCATCCCAGGGAGAAAACTAGAATAGCAAATGAGCAAGTGTGCTCAGGTCAGCGCTTTGTGGTAACTGCAGGTATTTGCATCACACTGCTGAATGACCAATAGCCACACAGTACTGTACATTGCAAATGGGCTGTTTCATCTGAGCTCAACTGTGTTAACCCTGACCTAGTCGAGGTTAGTGAACCCTGTTGTTCTGATTATCAACATAATGTCAATAAATCTTACAACACTGCATCACACACTTAAAGCAGTTTTTGGCAAAAACACCCACCACCACTGTCAAGTGCATAGGAAAAACAACCATAGTTTAACTGCAGTGGAGAAGATTGGATTTAAATAATTGCAAAATACTGCATGTTTGTATATTGAAATAATGAACATGTTAATGATTATTAAAAATACCAATTGTAGTTGTTTTCAGACAAATATAAAAATGTAGGCCACTGTTTAGTGTCTGAAGGGGACACTGTATGCTAACCAAAGCCCATGGCAAGTATACAATATTTTTCTGTATGCATTATTTTCTGTTGAGCACTACTGACACCGTTGAAACGGTGAGTCTTAGGTCGCCTGCGGATACATTAGTCCAATCAATGCGGCTGAACCTGGTGTGTAATCCCAAGGTAACTGCTCACAGTTAACACGTTTTAATACGTTAATTCACGTTTTAAGTAATACAGTGTCCCCTTCAGACATGTTTAAGGAGAAATTCGGAAATAACATACAAAACTATGCGCGAGTAAATATCATCCTAACTCCTAACATCCAAAAAAAAAAAAAAAAAAAGAAAAAAAAATAACAATAATATATATATATATATATATATATATATATATATATATATATATATATATATATATATATATATATATATATATATAATTGCATGCCCGGTATCTACGATATGGAGTCTTGCATGCCCCAGTAGCTGCAATATTGAGTCTTTCCATCCACCTCCGGTTGCTTCATTCCGGAGGTCCATGCAATTTATAAATATATATATATATATATATATTTGCATGCCCCGGTAGCTAAATGCTTAGTTACGGCGCTGGGGAAAACCAAAGCCCATGGCCAGTATACAATATTTTTCTGTATGCATTATTTTCTGTTGAGCACTACTGACACCGTTGAAACGGTGAGTCTTAGGTCGCCTGCGGATACATTAGTCCATTCAATGCGTCTGAACCTGGTGTGTAATCCCAAGGTAACTGCTCACAGTTAACACGTTTTAATACGTTAATTCACGTTTTAAGTAATACAGTGTCCCCTTCAGACATGTTTAAGGAGAAATTCGGAAATAACATACAACACTATGCACGAGTAAATACCATCCTAACTCCTAACATCCAAAAAAAAAATAAATAACAATAATATATATATATATATATATATATATATATATATATATATATATATATATATATATATATATATATATATATATATACACACACACATATAATTGCATGCCCGGTATCTACGATATGGAGTCTTGCGTGCCCCGGTAGCTGCAATATTGAGTCTTTCCATCCACCTCCGGTTGCTTCATTGCGGAGGTCCTTTATTATTATTATTATTTATTTCTTAGCAGACGCCCTTATCCAGGGCGACTTACAATCGTAAGCAAAAACATTTCAAGCGTTACAATACAAGTAATACAATAAGAGCAAGCAATACAATAACTTTTGTTCAGGTAAAGTACAAGTTTGACAAACCACAATTCAATAATACAGCAGGTAATAGTGATAGTTACATCAGGATATGATTAAATAGTGATAGTTACATCAGGATGTGAGTAAATACAAAGTACTACAGGTTAAAAACTTGGCAGATTACAGTATTCTGAAGTACAGGATTAAATGCAGTAAAATAGGGGCTGATAAGAGCAAAATAAAGCACATTTACATGAAGGGTGATAGTGTCCCAGGATACAAACATAGGAGTTCTACAGGTGCTCTTTGAAAAGGTGAGTCTTAAGGAGGCGCCGGAATGTGGTCAGGGACTGGGCAGTCCTGACATCTGTAGGAAGGTCATTCCACCACTGCGGAGCAAGGGTGGAGAAGGAGCGGGCTTTGGAGGCAGGGGAGCGTAGCGGTTGTAGAGCTAGTCTTCTAGTGCAGGCGGAGCGGAGAGGTCGAGTGGGGGTGTAGGGAGAGATGAGGGTCTGGAGGTAGCTGGGTGCAGACTGGTCAAGGCATCTGTCCATGCAATTTATATATAGGACAGTCTTAGGTCGCCTGCGGATACATTAGTCCAATCAATGCGTCTGAACCTGGTGTGTAATCCCAAAGTAACTGCTCACAGTTCACACGTTTTAATACGTTAATTCACGTTTTATGTAATACAGTGTCCCCTTCAGACATGTTAAAGGAGAAATTCGGAAATAACATACAAAACTATGCGCGAGTAAATACCATCCTAACTCCTAACATCCAAAAAAAAAAAAAAGAAAAAAAAAAAAAAAAAAAAAAAAAAAAAATATATATATATATAATTGCATGCCCGGTATCTACGATATGGAGTCTTGCATGCCCCGGTTGGTGCAATATTGAGTCATTCCATCCACCTCCGGTTGCTTCATTCCGGAGGTCCATGCAATATATATATATATATATATATATATATATATATATATATATATATATATATATATATATATACACACACACACCAGGTTCAGACGCATTGATTGGACTAACTGTATATATAATTGCATGCCCAGTATCTACGATATGGAGTCTTGCATGCCCCGGTTGCTTCAGTATTGAGTCTTTCCATCCACCTCCTGTTGCTTCATTCCGGAGGTCCATGCAATTTATATATATATATATATATATATATATATATATATATATATATATATAAATATATATTTGCATGCCCCGGTAGCTAAATGCTTAATTACGGCGCTGGGGAAAACCAAAGCCCATGGCCAGTATACAATATTTTTCTGTATGCATTATTTTCTGTTGAGCACTACTGACACCGTTGAAACGGTGAGTCTTAGCTCGTCTGTGGATACATTAGTCCAATCAATGCGGTTGAACTTGGTGTGTAATCCCAAGGTAACTGCTCACAGTTAACACGTTTTAATACGTTAAATCACGTTTTAAGTAATACAGTGTCCCCTTCAGACATGTTAAAGGAGAAATTCGGAAATAACATACAAAACTATGCGCGAGTAAATACCATCCTAACTCCTAACAACCAAAAAAAAAAAAAAAAAAAAAAAACAATAATATATATATATATATATATATATATATATATATATATATATATATATATATATATATATTTTATATATATATATATATATATAATTGCATGCCCGGTATCTACGATATGGAGTCTTGCATGCCCCCGGTAGCTGCAATATTGAGTCTTTCCATCCACCTCCGGTTGCTTCATTCCGGAGATCCATGCAATTTATATATATATATATATATATATATATATATATATATATATATTTGCATGCCCCGGTAGCTAAATGTTTAGTTACGGCGCTGGACAAAACCAAAGCCCATGGCCAGTATACATTATTTTTCTGTATGCATTATTTTCTGTTGAGCACTACTGACACCGTTGAAACGGTGAGTCTTAGGTCGCCTGCGGATACATTAGTCCAATCAATGCGTCTGAACCTATTGTGTAATCCCAAGGTAACTGCTCACTGTTAACACGTTTTAAGACGTTAATTCACGTTTTTATTAATACAGTGTCCCCTTCAGACATGTTAAAGGAGAGATTTGGAAATAACATACAAAACTATGCGCGTTTTGCGAGCAGTTACCTTGGGATTACACACCAGGTTCAGACGCATTGATTGGACTAATGTATCCGCAGGCGACCTAAGACTGTCCTATATATAAATTGCATGGACAGATGCCTTGACCAGTCTGCACCCAGCTACCTCCAGACCCTCATCTCTCCCTACACCCCCACTCGACCTCTCCGCTCCGCCTGCACTAGAAGACTAGCTCTACCACGCTACGCTCCCCTGCCTCCAAAGCCCGCTCCTTCTCCACCCTTGCTCCGCAGTGGTGGAATGACCTTCCTACAGATGTCAGGACTGCCCAGTCCCTGACCACATTCCGGCGCCTCCTTAAGACTCACCTCTTCAAAGAGCACCTGTAGAACTCCTCTGTTTGTATCCTGGGACACTATCACCCTTCATGTAAATGTGCTTTATTTTGCTCTTATCAGCCCCTATTTTACTGCATTTAATCCTGTACTTCAGAATACTGTAATCTGCCAAGTTTTTAACCTGTAGTACTTTGTATTTACTCACATCCTGATGTAACTATCACTATTACCTGCTGTATTATTGAATTGTGGTTTGTCAAACTTGTACTTTACTTGAACAAAAGTTATTGTATTGCTTGCTCTTATTGTATTACTTGTATTGTAACGCTTGAAATGTTTTTGCTTACGATTGTAAGTCGCCCTGGATAAGGGCGTCTGCTAAGAAATAAATAATAATAATAATAATGGACCTCCGGCACCGGCGTAGATTTAGCTAGGGATGGTAGGGACATGTCCCTACCAATGTCAAGGGACCGTTGAATTGTCCCTACCAATAATTTTGATAAATCTTAAACGTCTTTTGTCAAGTCATTTTATCTGCTCCACTCTCTCAAGCCCCCCGCCCCTCCCCCTCGTTAGTCCTCCCTCCTCCAAAAAAAACAAAACAAAAAAAAAACGCTAATTTGATTGACTTTGGCCCTTCCATACTGCATCACTGTAACACGGACTCAGTGCGTGGCTGACGTCAGGGACCAGCAGAGTGTCTTGTTTTCATTGAAGTGCGAAAGTGCACAAGGACTCGGGAGTGAAAGGACGACAGATATACAAATAAATGTCAGTGCGGCGTGAGTAAAAAAAGGTTGAGAACCGCTGGTTTAGGCTGGACTCTGGAAAGACGCTCATCTGAAGTTGCCGCTTGCCGGTTAGGCTGATGAGTGTGAGCCACTGACTGAATGAAAGGCAGGTGCCGCGGCTGAAGGTATTGTCAGCTCGTCAGCAACATAGTTTGAGAGAATAAAGCTACCTACCTACCTACCTATTACGTTAGCGACCCATTGCTAGCTGCTAACCCAACGTCCTTGGTGGCTAGCTAGCTTGTTTCACAGCTAAATCATTATGTGTGTGTGTGTGTGTGTGTGTGTGTGTGTGTGTGTGTGTGTGTGTGTGTGTGTGTGAGAGAGAGAGAGAGAGAGAGAGAGAGAGAGAGAGAGAGAGAGAGAGAGAGAGAGAGAGAGTGCGTGAGCATGTTTTGATATCGTCATTCAACTAACGTTAGCTAATCACTTCAATTTGGCGTTAGGTGACTAAAGCATAATAGCAACCAAAAAAATAAAGATGGACATAAGGAAGTTTTTTTTTACAAAAAGTCAAAGTGTAAGTAGGAAGATGTTATTAAAGTAATAAACACAATTGATAATGATTCTCATAGCAAATGAAAAAATAATTTACTAATACTTTCTCTCTAAACAGCATGCATCAATTTATCATTTTATGAGGCGAGTGAAGCAGTGCAGCCTGGTAAAAGCAGTACAGAGGCAGATGGAGCAACAGGGTCGCAGGTGGGGTCTGTAATGGCTTAGTGATTATAACAGTGAAAGTGTTAGACTCAGTTTTGAGATATATTATTGTTTGAGGCACATTGTGATATAATAGTAGGCTAATGCTGTATAGTAATACTCAGCAAATAAAGTTAGCATAGCCATATATTTTCTCTCTATATGGCATGCATCAATTTATTATTTTATCAGGTGAATGAAGCAATGCACCCAGGTACGAGCAGCAGCACAGACACAGGAGTGGCAGGCAGAGCACGTGAGCGTGCATGTGCTCATGCTTGTAGCGCCAGGGGTATTGGTAGCTTACAGTAAGGCTGGGATAGGTTATAATTCAGGTTATTAGTAATTCTACAGCAGGGATGTCAAACCAGCTTCCAGGAGGGACACTTTATCATAGTGTTTTAAGTGTATACCAGCCAACTTCATGTCAATCAAACTGTCCTCGAATCATGTCCAGCATTCATTTCAAGCCACCAGAAGTTACCATTTAATAGCTGTCTACTAAAAAATTTCTTCCCGGGGGGGCATGCCCCCGAACCCCACTAGCGACCGTGACTCCGCCCCCCTACAAAATTGTGTCCCCAACAATGTTCAAACCAAACCTACGCCCTTTTATATATATATATATATATATATATATATATATATATATATATATATATATATATATATATATATGTATGCCCCGGTAGCTAAAAGCTTAGTTACGGCTCTGGGCAAAACCAACGCCCTTGGCCAGTATACTACTATGCATTCGTATCTAGGTGTCTATGGTAGCTAGCGGTATACCGGCTCTTAAGGTAGCTTGTGTTGGAGCAGCAGGACAAGCTCGCCATCCCGCCCGCTGCTTTCCTGCTCACCAAAACACAACGCACTCAGGGGAGAGATACCATGGTAAATAGGTAACCTATTTACCATGGTATCCCTCCCCTGCGGCGGCTGCTCTTGATCTCCGGCTGCTCTTGATCTCCGTGAACGCACCCGCTGTCACATTGAAGCACTTGAAAACACAGCACAACATTCCCTAATAACACTTGCAATGCATTCTGACTTCAAAGGTATGACTTTAAGTCTATGACATTATTATTTATTGATTTTATTTTGTTTTATTTCTTTGATCACCAACTGCCACGACAACACACTCGTTTTTTTTTTTTATGCAGTACTCCTGACGAACTTCACCCATTGCCCGCATCGTACCGGCTCTTAAGGTAGCTTGTGTTGGAGCAGCAGGACAAGCTCGCCATCCCGCTCGCTGCTTTCCTGCTCACCAAAACACAACGCACCCAAGGGAGAGATACCATGGTAAATAGGTAACCTATTTACCATGGTATCCCTCCCCTGCGGCGGCTGCTCTTGATCTCCGGCTGCTCTTGATCTCCGTGAACGCACCCGCTGTCACATTGAAGCGCTTGAAAACACAGCACAACATTCCCTAATAACACTTGCAATGCATTATGACTTCAAAGGTATGACTTTAAGTCTATGACATTATTATTTATTGATTTTATTTTGTTTTATTTCTTTGATCACCAACTGCCACGACAACACACTCGTTTTTTTTTTATGCAGTACTCCTGACGAACTTCACCCATTGACCGCATTGTACCGGCTCTTAAGGTAGCTTGTGTTGGAGCAGCAGGACAAGCTCGCCATCCCGCCCGCTGCTTTCCTGCTCACCAAAACACAACGCACCCAGGGGAGAGATACCATGGTAAATAGGTAACCTATTTACCATGGTATCCCTCCCCTGCGGCGGCTGCTCTTGATCTCCGTGAACGCACCCGCTGTCACATTGAAGCGCTTGAAAACACAGCACAACATTCCCTAATAACACTTGCAATGCATTATGACTTAAAAGGTATGACTTTAAGTCTATGACATTATTATTTATTGATTTTATTTTGTTTTATTTCTTTGATCACCAACTGCCACGACAACACACTCGTTTTTTTTTTTATGCAGTACTCCTGACGAACTTCACCCATTGACCGCATCGTACCGGCTCTTAAGGTAGCTTGTGTTGGAGCAGCAGGACAAGCTCGCCATCACGCCCGCTGCTTTCCTGCTCACCAAAACACAAAGCACCCAGGGGAGAGATACCATGGTAAATAGGTAACCTATTTACCATGGTATCCCTCCCCTGCGGCGGCTGCTCTTGATCTCCGGCTGCTCTTGATCTCCGTGAACGCACCCGCTGTCACATTGAAGCGCTTGAAAACACAGCACAACATTCCCTAATAACACTTGCAATGCATTATGACTTCAAAGGTATGACTTTAAGTCTGTGACATTATTATTTATTGATTTTATTTTGTTTTATTTCTTTGATCACCAACTGCCACGACAACACACTCGTTTTTTTTTTTTATGCAGTACTCCTGACGAACTTCACCCATTGACCGCATCGTTCGGGCTCTTAAAGTAGCTAGTGTTGGAGCAGCAGGACAAGCTCGCCATCCCGCCCGCTGCTTTCCTGCTCACCAAAACACAACGCACCCAGGGGAGAGATACCATGGTAAATAGGTAACCTATTTACCATGGTATCCCTCCCCTGCGGCGGCTGCTCTTCATCTCCGGCTGCTCTTGATCTCCGTGAACGCACCCGCTGTCAAATTGAAGCGCTTGAAAACACAGCACAACATTCCCTAATAACACTTGCAATGCATTATGACTTCAAAGGTATGACTTTAAGTCTATGACATTATTATTTATTGATTTTATTTTGTTTTATTTCTTTGATCACCAACTGCCACGACAACACACTCGTTTTTTTTTTTATGCAGTACTCCTGACGAACTTCACCCATTGACCGCATCGTTCGGGCTCTTAAAGTAGCTTGTGTTGGAGCAGCAGGACAAGCTCGCCATCCCGCCCGCTGCTTTCCTGCTCACCAAAACACAACGCACCCAGGGGAGAGATACCATGGTAAATAGGTAACCTATTTACCATGGTATCCCTCCCCTGCGGCGGCTGCTCTTCATCTCCGGCTGCTTTTGATCTCCGTGAACGCACCCGCTGTCACATTGAAGCGCTTGAAAACACAGCACAACATTCCCTAATAACACTTGCAATGCATTATGACTTCAAAGGTATGACTTTAAGTCTATGACATTATTATTTATTGATTTTATTTTGTTTTATTTCTTTGATCACCAACTGCCACGACAACACACTCGTTTTTTTTTTTATGCAGTACTCCTGACGAACTTCACCCATTGACCGCATCGTTCGGGCTCTTAAAGTAGCTTGTGTTGGAGCAGCAGGACAAGCTCGCCATCCCGCCCGCTGCTTTCCTGCTCACCAAAACACAACGCACCCAGGGGAGAGATACCATGGTAAATAGGTAACCTATTTACCATGGTATCCCTCCCCTGCGGCGGCTGCTCTTCATCTCCGGCTGCTCTTGATCTCCGTGAACGCACCCGCTGTCACATTGAAGCGCTTGAAAACACAGCACAACATTCCCTAATAACACTTGCAATGCATTATGACTTCAAAGGTATGACTTTAAGTCTATGACATTATTATTTATTGATTTTATTTTGTTTTATTTCTTTGATCACCAACTGCCACGACAACACACTCGTTTTTTTTTTTATGTAGTACTCCTGACGAACTTCACCCATTGACCGCATCGTACCGGCTCTTAAGGTAGCTTGTGTTGGAGCAGCAGGACAAGATCGCCATCCCGCCCGCTGCTTTCCTGCTCACCAAAACACAACGCACCCAGGGGAGAGATACCATGGTAAATAGGTAACCTATTTACCATGGTATCCCTCCCCTGCGGCGGCTGCTCTTGATCTCCGGCTGCTCTTGATCTCCGTGAACGCACCCGCTGTCACATTGAAGCGCTTGAAAACACAGCACAACATTCCCTAATAACACTTTCAATGCATTATGACTTCAAAGGTATGACTTTAAGTCTATGACATTATTATTTATTGATTTTATTTTGTTTTATTTCTTGGATCACCAACTGCCACGACAACACACTCGTTTTTTTATGCAGTACACTCTTAGAAAAAAGGGTACAATATAGAACCCTAAAAGGTTGTATCTGCTGGTATAGATTTGGAACCATTTTGAAGTGCTATATGGAACCTTTTAAAATGGTTCTTTGGAAGAACCCTGCATTAGAGGTTTAATAAAGAACCACCATGGTTCTTATATTAATGGTATAATACAGAACCATATTGGTTCCTCTGAAGAACCTTCTATTGAGGTTTAATATAGAACCAAAAGAGTTACACTATTGAACCTTACAATTAACATTCTATGGAGGGTTGTTTGGTTCATCTGAGAAAAAACAAATGTATACCGTTAAGAGCTCTTCACATCCTTTAGAATCCCCCAACCTCAGAAGTGTAAGTGCTTTGATAAATCACTCAATTCAGGATGCCAACAATTTATTTATTAAACATTTATATAACAATTTATTGTTTTTACAGGTTAAACCATTAGAGTAGTTTCAGGTTTAGTTATATACAGTTTTACACCGTTTTATTCAACCTGTGTGTTTTTAATAATTAAACCATATTATTTACACAGTGAAAAAAAGGGTCTCGCAGCAAACTGGAAAATAAATCTATGCATCCCACAGATTTTCCTGAAACTTACACAAAATACATTTTCAAGAACATGTAATAGACCTTGAAAAAGCTGAGATAAAATGTATATTGAAACTGATGAACGTGGGTTTCTTTTTTCTTATTCATTTTTTGGTGGCACAAATTAGAAGAGCTACAGTACAGTATTTAGATCAGAGCTTATTATGAGTTTATGATATCTATAAATTAAGACTGAATGTTTATTAGTTTTTTGAGATCAAAACTTCTATTAAAAACAATTTACATTTGTTATAAACAATTAATTTTCTAATCAGCCATTTACATTTAAAATAAATACTTTTTTTATATGTACAATTACATTTTTATATCAAATATTCTGTTTTTGTAATCAAATTAAATAGTTGACACAATAAATTCATTTAATTTCAGATTAAATGTTAAAATGGCATTCCATCAGATCAATATAATTATTCCCCAAGTAAAAGTGCAGTTATTTGACTGTACATCTTTAACACTGGCAAAGGTACTTTGTCAGAGATACTCAGCTTCATGAAGTACCTTTCCATGAAAGTCAGACCATTTTTTAGAGCTTTAGGATACTCAATGCCCAAGGAAAAATAAAGAGAAAAAATACATTCAACAGCAAGGGTGATATCCATTCCTGGATAATCACTGAGTATCTCAATTCCATCAACACAAACAGAGATGTCATCTGCTGCCAATGGGCTTGTTGTTCCCTTGAAAACGATAGTTGGCGTAGGTGATGGTGGTACCTGTATAGATTTTAAAATAATAATTAATAACTTTATTCAACAATAAATTATGTGAAATTGTACTTCAGCAGCATCTCACCATACCTACAAGCAGTGGCGGCTCGTGTGGTGGGGCTGCGGCTACTTTAAAGGGATTTCGTAATATTCCTCCCTTTAAAAACATTTTAACTGTCGGATCTCACTTAAAACAGCGAGGAACGTCTTAAACTCCTGTTAATTGCCTACAAGTCTCCCTCATAATTCATTAAGTACACATTTATGGCAAGCCAAATTAAGAGATACCTTTAAATATTTAACAGATATCTTTAAATATTTCAAAATATCCTTAAATCAGTTGAATATATCTTAAAATATTTTGAAATAATTAGAGATATCTTAACATATTTTAAGATATCTCAAAATGGTTTACAGATATCAGGAATTAATTTGGAGATATCTCAAACTCATTTTGAGATATCTCTAAATGATAATTTGACTTTGTATTTAACATTGAAAACATCAATTCAGTTAAGCTACATTTAAAAAGTAGAGCTCAATTAACTTACTTGGTCAACAACAAACAGATTTTCCCTCTCTCGAAACAAAGCTGGCAACAGCAACAATGCAGCATTCATTCTCAGTCCTACAAATAGGGTATCAGATCATATACAAAGTACAAAGCAAACGGAAGAATGTTGAGCAACCCTGGTCTGAGAGGTACAGGATCTTTGGCTTTGCATTCCACCAGTGCTCTCAGTTACATTCATGAATTCATTATTTGCTAAACTGCACAGATAAAGAATAGTTTAAATGATTTAAAGGTACCTAAAAAAAAACACACACACGACTGTAGCTCTCCAGGACCAGGACTGACCACCACTGATACAAACGTTATTGTGGATTGGAGCAAAAAAATGTTAAGAACAGTATCAACAAAGTTTCTAAAAATCTGTTCATGCAGGTTTTTCGCATTGGTTTTTATGCCCCTGTGAGAGTTAAATACCAGCTATCTTCCCCATGAAATATTATGCTCCAAGTGTATGAAATGAAGTTGCATCATTTTCTGTTTAATAGTTATTTATAGATCCTATTCTGAGATAGGTCAAAACAATTTGATGTACAATAAATATTTCTTATACATTACCATTTCCCTGTGTCTTATCTGAAGCATCTTCAATGTAGGACATCACAGTAGTTAGAAGATGCCCACTAGAAAGTCTGAAAATAGCATCTACCATTCTGGATAGGCCACTCATTAGGTTCCGTTCCAAGTTTACTCCAAAACGTAGTTCTACTTCGTGCAACAGCTAAAATACAGATGCTAAAGTTATTATTATATTTATTTATTTATCATATGCCTTTATCCAAGGCGATATACACAGCTGTAAAAAAGAGTTGAATACTTACAAATAAAGTAGTAGTTAAAAAAATCAATAAATAAAACAAAATCAAACTAAACTGAATGCGAGCAGAAAGAAGTTGCATGGGAAAAACCAGGAGCAGTGGAGTTTTGTAAATGCTGGAGCAGGTGGATTGCTGATGCAGAAAGGTCACCTAGGAGGACTAATTAAAGTGTTATACATGCTTATAACTAAAAATATTAATTTCTCATCAATCACCATAGTAGAATAAAAACTAGTACCTACCAGTTTAGGATGCTTTAGGAATGGAAACAGACCAAGGACTTCTTCAGTGGACTTCTTCTCCATCATTCTTTCCCGAGTGTGTACAGTTCTATTCATGCTGTCACATATGGCTTCAATGTTCGGCCTCAATTTCGTTATTTCTTTTCTTATGGAGTCCAAGTGTTTGGCAATACTATGCTCGTCTTCTCCTGGGAACTCCTCACTTTGCATCTGCAATATGTATCATAACGTTAAGTAATTCAATACTTATGATCAGGCATTTACTGCATGTATTCTCTGTGCTTTTCTTTACTCTGGAAAAATGCTAAAGATCAAGTACTCTCCATGAAAGCCAATTAGCTAATAAACTACACAATCGCATGTATGTACATATATAAAGTATGTAATTCTATTTCAATCTATTTCTGTCAATGCAGATCCAAGAGTTAGGCTTACAGATTCTCTTCTCTTTTTCATGAGCGGTTGCTGTTGCTCTGGTGCACGCTTCCTTCCTCGACCCACAGCACCAAACTTTTTTTTCATGTCTTCTACAGTCTCCACTGAAATAAGTGTCTTTCTCTCTTTTTTGAATTTATTTCTCAGTATTTCAAGTAGAGTAGCCTGAAACAATGATAGAAAGTTAAACCTATGTCCATTATCTGGCTATAAAAAATACATATCAACTAGTAAAAATATATTTAACGCTGCATAATTTTGACAAATTAATGTTTATTCGACTATTTCTTTTATGAATATAGCTACCAAATGTATACTCACATATCCAGTTTGGCTGTCATCCCTTAGAAATCTGTACTTACAGCACAAAGTACTTAGCACAGTACTGTACATTATGTGGTCTGGATACCTAAATATACAGATTAGAAAATAATATAGGCATATGAATTGTAAGTGAATTGTAAGAAAAATATATATTTGAGAAATAATGTCATGAAATACAGTTGCATTTTACAATTGCTTTAATTTACAAAAAAAACATGCTGAAAAGCATTATCAAAATGAATTTAATAAAACTTTTTCTCTTGAATAAAATATTGCTGTTATGATAGATTAAAAAAAAAAATAGTAATCATTTTAAAAATGAATATGCTATTTTATGTTATGCAATTATTCTAAAATTGGTTGCCTATGTATCTAAAACAAACACCGAAATCTCAGTTCTTACAGCGTATATTTGCTGAGGTCATCAAACAGAGTCTGTATTAGAGCTGCACGAAGGGCAGATTTGTCTTTTGATTTGAAACCAATGTCCTTTCTATCAAGGGCCATCTGTACAACTGGAGGAAATATAGGCAATGTATAACATGCGGTCCAAACATGAACACTTGTTGAGGTTTGTGGCACTTCTCTGCATTCTACTGGTAGCACCTTCTCTGAAACAATATGCTCATTTGCTTTTGTTCTATGAAAATACAAAAAACAACAAAAAAAACAATATTTCATAATTTTAATCACCTGAAAATATCTAAAGACTTGATATTTAAACAGAGCCTTATAATATAACAGCCATATTAATTTTCTACACAGAAGTTTAAAACCATACATTCCCAGTCCTCATTTTCAGGAATTAAACTAGTGAAAATACCTCTCTCTCTCTCTCTCTCTCTCTCTCTCTCTCTCTCTCTCTCTCTCTCTCTCTCTCTCTCTCTCTGTGTGTTTCCATAAAGAAATGTACTCCCATAATATACATCTTTCTTACAATACAACATTACAATACAAAAAGCGTACTGGTAGTAGTAATTTATACTTTTCAAAGTGATTCCTGTATAGTATGTGGTATTTAAATGTAAATACTAAAACACAACAATAGACTAACATAATGTATAATATATTTGTCATTACATACCTTTTAAGGTTCTCGAGAGCCTTTAAAAATTTGACTCTTTTTCTTATTAAATCTGTTTGTGTGTTTACGTCTTTGTCTACATGCCTGGAACGCTTACTCAACTGTTCAAGTGATGCGCACCATTTCAGACGCTGTCATATATTGACACCGTAAACTACAATACTTAATGCTTTGTCACACAATTACCAGGAATTATTATTCAGTACTGTATTTTAACGTTTTTTTTTTTTTTACAGTAGTACTAAAATAAAATTGTTTTCAGTTTGCATGAGTGACAAATTATATTAAACACCATGGTTTTAAAAGAACGTCGTTAAAAAAAGTCTCATTTAGTCAAGAGAAAAAGATACAGTAATTTGTGTTTTATTATTTTCGTACCAGAACCGCCCGAGAAATCGTAGCAGAGAAGCAAATCATATATTTACCTCATACTTAATACTCATGTATCCTAGAAATCGTCATTAAACAATAGACTTAATGAAACATTTTACGTCAGAAAGTTCCCAGAAGTATCATAAGTATTACCTTTTTCCTCTCTCAGTTCAGGCCAATTGATTATCGTCATCAGGTTTAGTAAAAAAATAATTACCTCAGAAATTCTATCATTGACCCGCATCATTAACAAAAGCAAAATAACCTTTTTTATTTTAATCGTGGATGTTGTACAGCTGTCTGTACGTCTTTAGTTTATATTTTTTTCATTCATTCACACAAATAAAGATAATTAGCGTTATTAAAAGGTTTTACTCACCTCTCAGTGAAGAAAGCTCTACCGCCTGTGAAGAAACGTTGAACACCTGCCTCGCGCTGTGGGTTGCGATGGCAGCTGATTGGTTGAGAGGGCAACCGCTGTTGCTGGGGCATTTCTTCGTCGACCGCGCTTTTTCTACTTTTAGTAGTTAAAAATTTCAAACAGCCTTTTGCCAGCGATAGCATAATGTATTTATTTATGTATTTATTTATGTTGTATTGTGTTGTGCAGGGGAGTTTTCCCTTCTCGTCGGGTCAGGCAGCATCCTCTGGCTGCTGGGCGACGTAGAGAGGGAGACATGAGAAGAGCAAAGGATTAGATATAAACACTTTCCGCCGGGTCAGACAGCAACCTCCGACTGCTGGGTGACGTAAAAGTGAGAGAGAGAGAAAAGTTTAGACATATAACATACAACAAACTGACTCTCGCTCCCGACGGGTCAGGCAGCATCCTCTGGCTGCTGGGCGTTTAGTGGAGCAAGAGACAGGAAGGGGACGAACAGGACAAAAGGACAGATCCTTCGCAACTCAGTGCAGCATCCTCAGGCAGCTAAGCTGGCAGCTGGGCGGCGTGTAGAGCTTAGGAAAAAGTGTCTCGTGTCCGTTTAGGCAGTGGCGACGCATAGGGGGGGCACGCCTGGTCACGTGCCCCCCCAGATTTCTGCCAGGCAGTGGCTTAGCCACTGTGTTAGGATCGTTCACTGAAACATGTGTAAGAAATTCCAATATTGTTATATTTTTCGCTTCCCATTATAGCGGGGCGGACGTGGCATGGGCGGCGCTGATTTTTCTTTTCGCTCACGGAAAGAACTTTTTATTTACCGCGTTGCTATCAACCAATGAGAATACATAAGCAAGCTGTACTTGCTCAACCCCAAACACAGATGCATGAAACATATAGGCTATGATTACTGTATATGCTATGTAGCCTAGCTACTACACATATAGATGTGGTAGAGGACATCTACTTTGTAATGAGTAGCCTATGTATTTACATAGAATGCACTCGCCTCATGACATATCTTATTGCCAGCTGACCTCTCCAGCAGCCAGCCTACTAATAAGATTATCATTTTTCACGGATTGTGCAGCCAGCTTCATCAAGGGACGGTAACCAAGTCCATCCAGGTCTTGGAGATGGAGTGGTGGTAAATGTACAACCTGTTATTAATTGAATAACTAAAGAAATAAATCAGAATGAAAACAGTTCTGGACGCTGCTGAGAGAAAACCGGCAAAACTGTTTCAATTCCTGAGTTCGGTTACCTACTTGTTTTCATTCTGATTATTTGTTTAGGCTACAACGTGTCCGTCAGCGAATGTCAGTGCAGTGTGATACCAAAAAAAAATGAGTGGTTGGATTTGCTGTCAATCAACCCAAGTTTTTTTGTTGGATCAGCTGTTTGTACATTTTTTTTTTGTGTTTAAAGGCGCTGTAGTTATACAATGTAGTTAATGCAACTGTGTGCACAAGTCCCTCCTCTCCCGAACCTCCAGAAGATTAGGTACCATCGGCAGTCCTGCGTCAGTCAAAGAGTAATTACATTAGTCAGGATTTGTGAAATTAAATAAAATGGGTTGCTTTGCTTTGAACACCAAATGTGAAATAAACAACCATAAGTACGAATGAAATTATATATAGTTACTTATTATCAAAATGTGAAATTGAAATCTGATGCGCATGTTAAAAGTTCAAGTCCTTTGCTTCGTATTTCCTTTTTTGTTTTTAAACGGAAGTGTTCTGAACTGAATCTCTCTTTTTAACTATTTTGCACAACAGTGTATTTGGTTATTGGATCTTCTTTTTTTTTTTTTAAAGTTCTTTATTTTTCGACAATAAAACGTCAATGCACTAATAAGAAATCAGGTTGCCAATTTCACCACTGTGACTATTCACCTTAAAAAAGTTACCATTGCCACCCTCTCCCGAAAAAAAATCCTGTCTACGCCACTGTTGCCAGGGTTTATTATTTAAAAATGCGCAGTTTATTTCAAACTTTCAAAACATAATAACATAACAAAGAGTGTCTAAGACCCTTCACCGTTATATTTGTTCTCGTGTGAGACTTTCACTTTTTCAGTCAGCGAAAATATGTGCTAAAACGGAGTGAATTTGAGCCCTGTTAAAATGGCAAAAAGACAGCTACGTTTGGAGTTTTTCTACAACAAAAAAGCTAAACCTCCAACGCCAGAGACATCAACAGAAACCGAACCTGACTCTTCTGTAGTTCAGAATGTTACGAACAACACATATATGTATTTGCATGCCCCGGTAGCTAAATGCTTAGTTACGGCTCTGGGCAAAACCAAAGCCCATGGCCAGTATACAATATTTTTCTGTATGCATTATTTTCTGTTGAGCACTACTGACACCGTTGAAACGGTGAGTCTTAGGTCGCCTGCGGATACATTAATCCAATCAATGCGTCTGAACCTAGTGTGTAATCTCAAGGTAACTGCTCACTGTTAACACGGTTTAAGACGTTAATTCACGTTTTTATTAATACAGTGTCCCCTTCAGAGATGTTAAAGGAGAGATTCGGAAATAACATTCAAAACTATGTGCGAGTAAATACAATCCTAACTCTTAACATCAAAAAAAAAGAAAAAAGAAAAAAAATAACAATACTATATATATATATATATATATATATATATATATATATATATATATATATATATATATATATATATATAATTGCATGCCCCGGTATCTACGATATGGAGTCTTGCATGCCCCGGTAGCTACAATATGGAGTCTTTCCATCCACCTCCGGTTGCTTCATTCTGGAGGTGCATGCAATTTATATATATATATATATATATATATATATATATATATATATATATATATATATATATATATATATATATATATATTTGGATGCCCCGGTAGCTAAATGCTTAGTTACGGCGCTGGGCAAAACCAAAGCCCATGGCCAGTATACAATATTTTTCTGTATGCATTATTTTCTGTTGAGCTCTACTGACACCGTTGAAACGGTGAGTCTTAGGTCGCCTGCGGATACCATTAGTCCAATCAATGCGTCTGAACCTGGTGTGTAATCCCAAGGTAACTGCTCACTGTTAACACGTTTTAATACGTTAATTCACGTTTAAGTAATACAGTGTCCCCTTCAGACATGTTAATGGAGAGATTCGGAAATAACATTCAAAACTACACTCTAAAAAGTAAGGGTTCTTTGAGGGTTCCTCAGGGAACCTTAGGGTTCTATTGCAAGTTTTTTTTCACAGTAAGGGTTCGTTTGGGAACCTCTGGTTGCTGTGTCTAATATAATATTGCAAAGGGTTCATCTTAGAACTCTTTATATCAATACATTGTAAATTGTGCTCTACAATATTGATGTGCAAATCGCAATTTTTAATACACAATACATGATGAGAGAAAAAGTCTGTCATAAAAAGGTAAACACCATAAATGGTTATAATTGTGTACACGGTATTGAGAGGAAATCAAAGGGCAGATAATATTTTGCCAAATATTTAAATAGAATTTATAATAGTATATGTATGTATAACATGTGTATTGTAGTTTAATGTTAGCCTTTAGGCGTAATTCGGGGGATGTCGTAGAGGGCGCTCTCCCGCTTTGCGCTCCTTTTTTCTTCTTATCCTATTTCCTTTTCTTTAGCCTATCTTACCTTCCCTCCGTGGCATCCTGCCCGGTAGCGTCCGCGATCTCTTCCGGGTGGAAGCTGATCCCAGTTCAGCCTCATTTAGTATTTCCAGCCAATCGCACAATGCAGCGCTCGCCTCGTCAATTATTAGGGCATGGCCAGCACTGCTCCACATATGTGTTATTGGCTGCCCCTCCTGTCTATCTCGCTCTCTTTTTCTACTTTAACCCAGCACTATTTCCGCTTCCTTGTCTGTGTTTGTTTTTTGTTCCTCCTCCTCCCCACCTCTGCTCCTTTCCATATCGCACTGTCCGCACAGGGCTCCCTCAGGGGGGGAAGTGAGTCTCACTCCCCCGGCTGTCCGGGTCGGCCTCTCGTCTCAACCACTGCCGCCCGGCTGTTCCTCGCCGGCCTGAGGGGACCCCCGGCCACATCCTATTCTTCTGCTGCTTATGCGCTAAGCCTTCCAGGCCTCAACCTTGCTGTCCCATCTCCTCTCTTCTATTTCAGGTCCAGGACCATTTCAGCCCCCTCATGCAGTAGGCCGTGCCTCCACCTGCCGAGCGGGCCCCGACCGAGGGGGGGGGGGGGGGTTCTCTGTTTTCGTCTCTCCTAAACGGACCCGAGACACTTTTTCCTAAGCTCTCCACGCCGCCCAGCTGCCAGCTTAGCTGCCTGAGGATGCTGCACTGAGTTGCGAAGGATCTGTCCTTTTGTCCTGTTCGTCCCCTTCCTGTCTCTTGCTCCACTAAACGCCCAGCAGCCAGAGGATGCTGCCTGACCCGTCGGGAGCGAGAGTCAGTTTGTTGTATGTTATATGTCTAAACTTTGCTCTCTCTCTCACTTTTATGTCACCCAGCAGTCGGAGGATGCTGTCTGACCCGGCGGAAAGTGTTTATATCTAATCCTTTGCTCTTCTCATGTCTCCCTCTCTACGTCGCCCAGCAGCCAGAGGATGCTGCCTGACCCGACGAGAAGGGAAAACTCCCCTGCACAACACAATACAACATAAATAAATAAATACATAAATACATTATAAATACTGTACCTCTAATCAATCTGATCACTTTAGAGGAGGGGCAGTTTCAGTTGCCAACAAACAGCATATATCTTAAAGTGCAAAGGAAAAAAGTGAGTGATCCACAAATGTTTTCGGGAGTACTGTAAGCTTCAGGAAAAACTAAACACAATTTCAAGCCGTCCTTTTAACTAACAGACAAATATTCTTTCATGAAAAAAAGGTTTTCTTTCAAAAACTATTTTACATAACTTTCTACTGTCAATTCAACTGCTGTAGAGAAACATATATATATATATATATATATATATATATATATATATATATATATATATATATATATATATATTAATTGGCTCACATAGCAGACTTTATTGACCATGTTGTTTGGTCAAGATGCATTATGCTGTATGATATTAAACAGCTGATCCTTTTGCTTGACTGGGCAAGGTGAGTATGGGCACATGTTCATACAATCCTTTGGCTCTAAGTCTGGGCAAGGTGGGGCTTGTTTTATCATGTCAAGCATGTGATCATTTTGCCTAGACATGGTCCATCTTACCAGTTTAATGTTACCAGGGGCTTAGCTAGGAATAGATTTTTACTGAGGCAAAAATCAAATTTTTGTCTAAAAAAAAAAACAAAACCCTGTGCATATCCTGTTCATGTTACGAAGGTGAAATTTATCATATTTTAAAGCCTGGAGACTATTAATGCAAACTGCAAAGCGATACAACAAATTCCTAAAATTACCCTATTCACACTGTTAGAAATATGTGATATTAAAAGGACAAGAAGAATAGAAGTTATAGATATGAACACGTAGATGGGTTTATACCTTCATTGAGAGACATGCGTTTGGTTCACTGCTATTGAAGTTAATGCTGACACTGATGACACTGATGCTACAACTGGAGCTGGTAAGACTGGTGCTGCTACTTCTGGAACTGATGCTGACACTGCTGGGACTGGCAGGACTGGTGCTGCTACTGCTGGAACTGGTAAGACTGGTGCTCCTACTGCTGGAACTGGTAAGACTGGTGCTGCTACTTCTGGAACTGGTAAGACAGGTGCTGCTACTGCTGGAACTGGTAAGACTGGTGCTGCTGGGACTGGTAAGTGGTTCTGCTACTGCTGGGACTGGTAAGACTGGTGCTGCTACTGCTGAAACTGGTAAGACTGGTGCTGCTGGGACTGGTAAGACTGGTGCTGCTACTGCTGGGACTGGTAAGAGTGGTGCTTCTACTGCTGGAACTGGTAAGACTGGTGCTGCCACTGCTGGGACTGGTAAGACTGGTGCTGCCACTGCTGGGACTGGTGCTGCTACTGCTGGGACTGGTAAGACTGGTGCTGAAACTGGTAAGACCGGTGCTTACACTGCTGGGACTGGTAAGATTGCTGATACTAATGCTAAGACTGATCGGACTGCTGAGACTGTATGATGCCACAATTAAAAACTGATTTAGAAGACTTTACTTTAAATCAGGGTTTGCTAATCCTCCTATGGCCTGATCTATCGAAACGCTGTAACACTTCCTCCTGGGACATGTCCGCACATATTAGCAGGGCAAGGCCATTCAGTCTATTTTTACCCATACTGCTGCGAGACCAATCAAACATATCGAAACAATGCACTCAGTTAAACTCTTTGTCATCATGAACAGAGACCGTAAGAATCTGTTTGCTGCGGAAAACACGTACTGTCTATATGCTGTCAGAGAATATTTGTTTTTACACTTGGGGCGGGGCAAAAAACATGCAAGGATTTTTTTGTTTGTTTGTTTGAGAACCAAACTAATACACTTATCATATATCATCATGAACAAAGACAATGTTGCTTTAAATGTACATAAATCTACTATAAACTGCTTCTGGTGTACAGAGGTCAAGGTTGAACGTGGCGCACTGTCCGTGTCTCATTCATGCTGGAACGTAGCTGCAGTTTACTTCAGTATCCAGTGCGTGGTTACCACTGAACAAGCTGTTTAAAGATGCTGAAAATGATTAATAAATAAATAAATAAGTAAATAAATAAATCACCTGTATTAAAAACTTTGGATTTTTGTCTCTAACGAAAACATTCGGAATATATATATATATATATATATATTTTTTGAACTGCTGTTGCCAAACAGTGAATTTATAAATAGAATTACCTCCAATTCTTCTAGCCCATGGCATCAAATACAATACATGAAAAGTATTAAAAACTAACAGCTATAAATTATTACATCAGGGGAGCGGGATGGTGTTGAAATTGAAGAATTAAGGGAATGGGAATATGCAAATAAAGATGATCACAATATAACGTAAGATGCTGCGTCAGCATTTTATTTTTAAAATACAGTGTAAGTGATTTATTTTTCTGTTTTTTATTTTTATTTTTTTTATTTTTTAAGGACCCTACAACTCCCACACCTGTCATTATCTGGGGAAACCCCTTCCATCTTGATACAAAAATTGGTCTGAGAATGAATGGACAACATTTACTTGCTGAGGAGGCTGTGTGGTCCAGTGGTTAAAGAAAAGGGTTCGTAACCAGGAAGTCCACGGTTCAAATCCCACCTCGGCAAACTGACTCATTGTGTGACCTTGAGCAAGCCACTTAACCTCCTTGTGCTCCGTCTTTCGGGTGAGACATAATTGTAAGTGACTCTGCAGCTGATGCATAGTTCACACTCCCTAGTCTCTGTAAGCCTTGGATAAAGGTGTCTGCTAAATAAACAAATAATAATAACCTGAGGCCCTCACCCAGAGATTTGGGCTTCTTTTTTCCTTGTATTTTGTGTACAATATCAAATACCCACAGAGAAAAAACAGCCTAATATTATATTGAGAAATGTATTTTGGGTACTCCAAAAAGATCAGAAAACTCCACCTAGTATAGTGGGAATAGTAAACTTTCTTTTGTCAGGCGCCAGGTCGGGAAAGCAATAAGGGTGTTGGTTCTGCTATAATAACCACAGGCTCAGGGATTACTATTTTTTTTTTTTTCTTTTGAGCAGACACCCTTACCCAGGGCAACTTACAGTTGTATACAGCTATGCTGATGATAACCACCTGTTATCTGTCCCTAAAGCAAGGACATTCTTCTGCCTGGGTGTTATTAGCTACTTGCCTTACAGACATCAAGCATTGGATGTCACAGAATCTCCTAATGTTGAATTGAGATAAAACAGAGGTTATGCTAGTGGGCTCACAGAACCAACTAAAAGGAAATGTAGGATTACATGAGCACGACCCTTGCAGTCTCTCATCAAAATTTAAAGTCGAAATTAAGAGTTTGAGGGTAATCTTTGAGTCTGATCTATCATTTTAGACTCATACTAGGGAAGTTACTAAAGTATATTTTTACCATTTGAGAAATATAGCCAAACTTAGACCAACTCCCCAATAATGTTGTTGAAGCTGACATCCTGGGATTCTTCAAGAAGCTGCTTGATGAGATTCTGGGATCAATAAGCTACTAACAACAAACAGAAATAAGAAATAAATAATAAAAGAAACAACCTTCTTATGTTCTAATTATTTCTGTATCTGATGCCGAGAGAATAATACATGTCTTTGTTTCATCTAGAATTGATTATTGTAATGTACTTTTTTAAATGGTGATTTTGCTGTTAACTTATAAGGCCCTGAATGGATTAGCGCCTAATTATTTACAGGAGTTAATGACACCGTATCTTCCAAACCACACTCTGAAATCACAGGATGTGGGGCTGCTGGTTATTCCTAGGGTCAACAAAACAACACGGGAGGCAGGGCTTTTTTCTGGAATGCTCAGCCTTCGTTTATCAGGAAATCTGGGTCCATTACAGTTTTCAAGTCAAGACTAAAAACACACTTTTATAAAATGGCTCGCTTATCTTAGTGGGTTTTAATGTAACTTTAAAATTGGTGCTTTTGTATTGTGTATACTGTTTAAATCTGTATTTAAATGGGCTGAGTGTAGCAGTTATATGTGTGACCTGCTATACAAACGGATTGTGATTTTTTTCCTGCTATGTACTATACAGTGCTTTGCGATACTTTTGTATAAAAAGCGCTATCTAAATGCAATAAATAAATAAATAAAAATAAATAAATGTGTTAATATTTTTTATAATACTTGTTTTATAAAATACTTGTGACTAAAGTTAGGTTTTTGCTTGTTTTGTTTGTAATTAAATTAATTACATTATGGATAATATATTATGATTAGTTATAATTAATATATTTATATATCTACCTGTCAAGAAATGTTGTCAGCCTTTCACTTATTTGTGTATTTGTTATTCTAAGGGTAATGAAACATATACAGACTGTTTTATTTGTATGCATTTATGTGTTATAATTAAAAGTATAACTCCTATACTGTATTTATTTATTTTATTGCTCTACCCGTAATAAAGGGTTTCTATAAAAAGTATTTCTTTGTTTTTATTGATATTGCAAACCAGTAATTCCTAGCATGTTATTTAACCAGACAAATTATGCAGACACGCATATTATATATATATATATATATATATATATATATATATATATATATATATATATATATATATATAATATTATGCATGTAAGTTTGTAAATAAACATAAAAGGTTCCAAGTAGAACCTTGAGGTTCTTAAAAGATCCTTATTTGTAAGGTTCCTCATGGAACCCTAGTAAAAAGGTTCTTCGAAGCACCTTAAAAGCTTCCTCCACAGTATCAACCCCAGATTTAGAGTGTATGCGCGAGTAAATACCATCCTAACTATTAAGGGAATGGGAATATGCCTCTCCATCATATATATATATATATATATATATATATATATATAATTGCATGCCCCGGTATCTACGATATGGAGACTTGCATGCCCCGGTAGCTGCAATATTGAGTCTTTCCATCCACCTCCGGTTGCTTCATTCCGGAGGTCCATGCAATTATATATATATATATATATATATATATATATATATATGATTTCCATTACACAAGAGTAGATGTTAAAACTTCATGCTGATTTGAACTCGGCTCTCGCCAAGATAAGCACCAACTAAGACGTAGCTTTACAGTAAACTAATGTGATCCATATGTGTCTCCATCCATTTACGTTTCCTTCTGTCTGGTGTTAATGGCTGAAGTGTAATGCTGGCACCAGGGATCATCTAATTTTGCCTCCCTGGCGCATCAGCACACACGACGGCTGCGATGCTGGCTCCGGGGATCAACTAAAGTGCGGCCTCCCCAGCACATCAGCATGACAACCGTCTGGATTGAGCTAATGCATGCATGCATATATATATATATATATATATATATATATATATATATATATATATATATATATATATATATATATATATATATAAATTGCATGGATCTCCGGAATGAAGCAACCGGAGGTGGATGGAAAGACTCAATATTGCAGCTACAGCATACAAACATTCTAAAAGTTATAAACAAAATAGGTGTATTTTTTCTTCCAATACCTCTCAGTTAATTATTATTATTTGTTTTGTTAATTCAATACAATCTAGGTAGCTATATATATAATTGTTCTTTTTTTTTTTCTTTTTTTTTTTTTTTGGATGTTAGGAGTTAGGATGGTATTTACTCGCGCATAGTTTTGTATGTTATTTCCGAATTTCTCCTTTAACATGTCTGAAGGGGACACTGCATTACTTAAAACGTGAATTAACGTATTAAAACGTGTTAACTGTGAGCAGTTACTTTGGGATTACACACCAGGTTCAGACGCATTGATTGGACTAATGTATCTGCAGGCGACCTAAGACTCACCGTTTCAACGGTGTCAGTAGTGCTCAACAGAAAATAATGCATACAGAAAAATATTGTATACTGGCCATGGGCTTTGGTTTTGTCCAGTGCCGTAACTAAGCATTTAGCTACCGGGGCATGCAAATATATATATATATATATATCTATATAAATTGCATGGATCTCCGGAATTAATCTGTCTATTAAAACGCGTTAACTGTGAGCAGTTACCTTGGGATTACACACCAGGTTCAGACGCATTGATTGGACTAATGTATCCGCAGGCGACCTAAGACTGTCCTATATATAAATTGCATGGACAGATGCCTTGACCAGTCTGCACCCAGCTACCTCCAGACCCTCATCTCTCCCTACACCCCCACTCGACCTCTCCGCTCCGCCTGCACTAGAAGACTAGCTCTACCACCGCTACGCTCCCCTGCCTCCAAAGCCCGCTCCTTCTCCACCCTTGCTCCGCAGTGGTGGAATGACCTTCCTACAGATGTCAGGACTGCCCAGTCCCTGACCACATTCCGGCGCCTCCTTAAGACTCACCTCTTCAAAGAGCACCTGTAGAACTCCTCTGTTTGTATCCTGGGACACTATCACCCTTCATGTAAATGTGCTTTATTTTGCTCTTATCAGCCCCTATTTTACTGCATTTAATCCTGTACTTCAGAATACTGTAATCTGCCACGTTTTTAACCTGTAGTACTTTGTATTTACTCACATCCTGATGTAACTATCACTATTACCTGCTGTATTATTGAATTATGGTTTGTCAAACTTGTACTTTACTTGAACAAAAGTTATTGTATTGCTTGCTCTTATTGTATTACTTGTATTGTAACGCTTGAAATGTTTTTGCTTACGATTGTAAGTCGCCCTGGATAAGGGCGTCTGCTAAGAAATAAATAATAATAATAATAATGGACCTCCGGCACCGGCGTAGATTTAGCTAGGGATGGTAGGGACATGTCCCTACCAATGTCAAGGGACCGTTGAATTGTCCCTACCAATAATTTTGATAAATCTTAAACGTCTTTTGTCAAGTCATTTTATCTGCTCCACTCTCTCAAGCCCCCCGCCCCTCCCCCTCGTTAGTCCTCCCTCCTCCAAAAAAAACAAAACAAAAAAAAAACGCTAATTTGATTGACTTTGGCCCTTCCATACTGCATCACTGTAACACGGACTCAGTGCGTGGCTGACGTCAGGGACCAGCAGAGTGTGTTGTTTTCATTGAAGTGCGAAAGTGCACAAGGACTCGGGAGTGAAAGGTAAATCTCCGGGTTTACAATAATAAAAAAAAATTCTAGTCATTCTTAAACGGTGTACATTGTGCCACAATTTTCACATTTATTTTAAAAAATAAGAATAAATATAATCAGTTTAATTCGATGTTTGTGTTTGTTGGTTAATGCGTTGTCATATTATTTCAATCCTCCTTCCTCCCTTTGTAACTAACTTACTCCTTGCTTGATATTTTTGTATCGTGTGTGTAAAAAGCGAACACGAACATATGTATTTGATTGAATGGACAGTGTGACTATCCAGGCGGCTAAATAAATGCACTATATTATATAGGCAGTAATAAAAAATATATAAAAAGTCAAATTAATGGTGGGGGGGGGGGGGGGACGACGACGACAGATATACAAATAAATGTCAGTGCGGCGTGAGTAAAAAAAGGTTGAAAACCGCTGGTTTAGGCTGGACTCTGGAAAGACGCTCATCTGAAGTTGCCGCTTGCCGGTCAGGCTGATGAGTGTGAGCCACTGACTGAATGAAAGCCAGGTGCCGCGGCTGAAGGTATTGTCAGCTCGTCAGCAACATAGTTTGAGAGAATAAAGCTACCTACCTACCTACCTATTACGTTAGCGACCCATTGCTAGCTGCTAACCCAACGTCCTTGGTGGCTAGCTAGCTTGTTTCACAGCTAAATCATTATGTGTGTGTGTGTGTGTGTGTGTGTGTGTGTGTGTGAGAGAGAGAGAGAGAGAGAGAGAGAGAGACTTTTGACTTTTAAGATCCTTTATTTAACATTCCAAATAAAATCCATTAAAACTCAATAAAGGTAAAACATAACAAAATTAAGAATTAGCAATATTAAAAAATCCTAAAATACATCATGTTCTCCTTAAAAATAGATTTTATCAAAATAAAAGGATCATAAAAAATCAATTAAAAAAACCACAGTGTTTTCTTTCTGTTAAAAACAGATTAAAGCCAAAATTAATAAAAACACTGTAAAAAAATAAAAAATAAAATTAAAACTAGAACAAAAACTGGAGCTCCCCCTCCTCACTCACAGCACACAAGGCGTCTCCCACACACCACCTCTCCTGGAAGTCCTCCGGGTTATTATTTAGTTTAAAAAATTCAAAATCCACTCTTATCCGGCTGACCACCAAAACCCTGAACTGCAACACAACATCAGTCAGCCCGGCGCCAGAGATACTGTTCTTTCTGGATTTTAAAATGGCCAATTTTGCCTGACCCATTATAAAATTAATTAAAACACACCTGTTTCTCTTTTTAAAACTGTAGGGAACCCCAAAGATAAAAAGCTCTTTTGTGAACTCCTCGCCTAGGCCCTGCAGGAGCTCCTGTAGGAGATGGAAAAGTGGTCCTAGCCTGACACACTCACTATACATGTGAAACACTGTTTCCTCTGCAGAGCAGAAACAGCACTCTGAGCTAATGCTAGCATCAACTCTATGGAGAAACCTGCCGGTGGACACAATACAGTGCCGGATCCTCCACTGCAGGTCCCCCGCTCTCTTGGTGAGGGGCAGTTTATACAGAACCCTCCATACTGGCCTGCACCCCTCCTTTACCTCCAGACATGCCCTCCACCTTGAATCCACCAACCCCCTCAACTGGTGGGAATGTGATGCCTTCACACAAATTTGGTAGATCTTCTTACTCTCTGCTGTATGAAGAGTTAGATCTTTAACTGTGTCTAGGTTTAATAACATTCCCTCGTTTCCTACACCCTCCTCTCCTTCACCTACTGCTGGACACACTAGCAGCCCTGGAAAGATGAAGTCTTGTCTCTGCCCTGTGCCGCTGGACATCTCCTCTCTCACAGCCTCCCTGAGCTTGGGGGAAAGACAACTTCTCAGTTCACTGACCATTTTCTCTGCCAGTCTCTCAGAGTGCCAGCCCAGCCGCCCAGCCAGCTGTGTAGCAGTCAGCCAGCAGGAGAGCTCAAAGTTGATAAGATGTCTCAGCCTGGTCACTCCTGCCCTCACAAAGCTGGCACAGAGCGTCATTGACTGAAAGAAACGTACAGGGAAGAGCGGATTGAAAAATAGGGGCTCCTCCAACAGGACCCTGCCTGTCAGGGACCCCTCATCTCTCGCCACCCTCACTGCCCTCCAGGCATCTAAAGCACTCAAGTAAAAAGAAGAGAGACCTACTTTAGCTAGTCTGGCACTCTCAATTAAAAACAGGTGTTTGTCTATCCCCAGCCCCCCTACTCTGCTGAGGAAAAAACAAGCTAGCCTCTTCCAATGAGCCTCCTCCCCAGCGTACAGGAGCCTCTGAACCGCCTGCAGTCTGAAGGCTGCCACCCTGCTGGCAATGCAGACCAACCCCTGCCCCCCTTCATCAGTGGGGAGATACAGGACCGCTGGCCTCAGCCAATGTCTCCCGCTCCAGAAAAACTCCAGCAGTATTCTTTGGATCTCCTGCACCATGCCCCGGGGAGGGTCCAGACACACCAGCCTGTGCCACAGCATGGAGGCCACCAGATTATTAATCACCAGGACCCTTCCCCTAAAGGACAGCTGGGCCAGCAGTCCCCTCCATCTCTGCAGCCGCCCCCTCACCCTGTCCACTAGGCCCTCCCAATTTTTCTGCATGTATATCTCCACTCCAAAAAACACCCCCAGCACTTTTATACCTGTCCTGTCCCATCTCAGCGCCTCAGGCAGGACAGGGGGGGTGCAATCATGCCAACTGCCTGACAGGAAGGTGTCACACTTTGCCCAGTTAACTCTTGCTGTAGAGGCTCCTTGGAATGTGTGCAGGCTCTGCTGTAGTGCCTTGATGTCTCCGTCACTGCACACAAACACGTTCACATCGTCTGCATAAGCGGACACCTTCACTGCGACAGAGGAGGGTGAGGAGGGCACTGCCCAGCCAACCAGCTGGCCCCTCGCAGGTGCAGCAGGGGCTCTATGGCCAGTGAATAAAGCATTCCAGACAGGGAGCAGCCCTGCCTAATACCCCTGCACACTGGGAAGGGCTGACTCAGCCCATTGTTAATCTTTAAAATGCTAAAAAACATTCCAATATAAAAGCTGGATATAAGAAATAAAAACAGGGCCAAACCCGAAGGCTTCCAGGGTTTTAAAAAGGTATGTGTGGTCGACCCTGTCAAACGCTTTCTCCTGATCTAAAGAAACCAGCCCAACATTCAAATCACATGTCTTAGCCATTGATAAAAAGTCTCGAATTAAAAACAAATTATCAAAAATGGAACGTCCCGGTATGCAGTAAGTTTGGTCCGTGTGTATTACAGCTCCTATACACATTTTTAGTCTATTGGCCAGACATTTTGAAATAATTTTAAAATCAGAACATAAAAGCGAAACAGGTCTCCAGTTTTTGAGTAAACACAGGTCTCCTTTCTTGGGCAGTAGTGTGATTACTGCCCGCCTGCAGCTGAGGGGCAGTTCTTTATCTCGGAGGCTCTCTCCCAGCACCTGCAAAAAGTCCTCACCAATCACAGTCCAGAAACTTTTAAAAAATTCAGTGGGCAGTCCATCAATGCCAGGAGCTTTTCCATTTGAAAGCTGTGTAACAGCAGTGGTCAGCTCCTGGTATGTTAGTGGCTTGTCTAATTGGTTCTGTTCTTCCTCGCTCAGGGTGGGCAAATCCTGGAGCAGCAGGTCTGTATCCTTCTGCTCACAAGGCTCTTTGCTGTATAGTTCAGAATAGAATTTTACTGCCTCCCTGCTGATCTCCTCCCGGCTGTACAGCTCCCTGCCGCAAGGCGTCCGGACGCAGTGCATCTTCCGGCTGTCTGCTCTCCTCCTCTCCAAGCCAAAAAAGAAACTGGAGGGGGTGTCCATGTCTTTAAGCCCCATGAAGCGAGAGCGCACCAGCGCCCCCTTCACTCTTTCCTTCAGCAGGCTGCCCAGCATGTGTTTCTGCTCCCTCAGCGTTTGCAGGGTCTGCTCCTGGTGATCTGTGTCCAGGCTGCTCTCTAACTGGAGAATTTTCAACTCCAGCTCTCTCACTGCTGCGTTCAGTGACCCGGTTGAATTGAGTGTGTACTGCTGGCAAAAGATTTTAATCTGCGTTTTGCCAATGTCCCACCACTGCCTAATATTTTTATAATTTGTTTTTTCTTTTTTCCAAATGTTCCAAAAATCATTAAATTGTTTTACAAAAAGTGTGTCCTGTAATAGCTTTAAATTAAAATGCCAGTAGGAGGTGCTGTGAGAGTCAGTGGTGAGTATTACTGTAACTAACAGGCAGTGGTGGTCAGAGAGGCTACTGGGGATGATATTGGCTTTAATGAATTTAGTCAAATGAGTGTGTGTTGTGTAGAAGCGGTCTAACCTGGCTCTATATATTTGTTGTGCGCGACAATGAGACCAGGTGTACTGTCTTGCATTGGGGTGCAGACACCTCCAGACATCAACCAGGCCACTGAACTGAAAAACTGCAGCTAATTCACTTGAGGATTGGGGATTGGGTTCCTCATTATTTCTATCCATTGTAAAATCAATAGTGCAGTTAAAATCTCCTCCCACCACCACCACATCATCATTATCAATATTTAAAAGAGCTTGCTTTAATTTATTAAAAATTAAAATGCGTTCCCTTCCTTTATTTGGTGCATAAATATTAATAAAAACAAATACAGTACCACCCAACCTTGCTCTCACTTTTAATAACCTCCCCTTTTCAATTTCTTCAATATCTAAAATTGTTGCTCCTAGGCTGGGCTTAAATAAAATTGCCACTCCTGCACTGGTGCTTGAGCCGTGGCTCAGCACACACGGCCCCCTCCACTCTGCCAGCCACGCCGCCTCATTCTCCCTGTCTGAGTGCGTCTCCTGCAGCAGAGCGACCCCCGCCCGCTTCTGCTCTAAAAACTCACACAGCTGCGCTCTTTTAAAAGACTGTCTGCAGCCATTCACGTTAAAAGAAATAAAAACGCACTTTTCCATAGCGGCTAAAAAAAATAAAACTGACAGAGTAAAACAAGCAACAATAAAAAAATTCTTAAAAGAAGTATCCATTTTTAAAATTATTGTTTGGCAACATTAGCGATCTTTTTCTTAATTATTTGAACATATTTTTTAAGACGGTACCTTTTTTGCTGGTCAAACTCCTCTAATGTTGCCTTTCGTGTGACGATGTGTGCTGAGTGGAGGAATAATCGCAGATCTGGGAAGAAGTTTTCAATTTCAACCCCCCTTTTCCCTTTTGTACTCTCCATAAACTGTTTAAATTCATCTAGGGTATAGATTTTTTTCCCCCTGTTAACGGGTTGGCTATCGGGGATGTCAGAGATAAGCGAGGAGTCAGAGAGCTCCCCCTCCATTTCCTCTGCTCCGTCCTCGCTGTCTGCTCTGCCGTCCACGGCTGCCAGCTCCCCCGCGCCGCTCTCCTCTCCTCCTCCCAGCACAGCCACAGCCGTCACCGCTGCCTCTGCCTCCGCTTGCTGGGGTTCAGAGAGAGAAGAGCGCTGCACCGCGCCGGGTTGTAAGCCCGTCGCCGTGCCGCTCCCCTCTCCCTCCATATCAGGAGGGACAGACCCCCCCTGCCTGAGACTGCAGGCTCCCCTCCAGCACAGGCTCGGGGCTCTGCTCCGTCCCCCGCTCGCTGTTAGGCAGATCTGCAACTTCTTTGTTTTTTTGTTTTTTAAGTCTTTTTTTAGCTACCATCACAAAACCCTCATCATTTTCGGTAGTTTTATTTTGTGCCGGACCGTGGCTGAGTCTCTTCAGCCTCGGCTGTGGTGTGGGCGGCTTCATCCCGATCGGCGGCTCTCTGGTCTCTGCAGACTCCGGCTGGCGCTGCGATGGGGGAGCAGCCTCATCCTCCCGCTCACCCCCAACATCCCCAGCCTCCTCCCTGCCATCAGTACCCTGCTCCTGCCTTTCCTCATTTTTGTTTTTTCTCGGGCAGGCTCTCCTCTGGTGTCCCTGTTCCCCACAGTTAAAACACCGCATTGTATCCGAGCTGACAAACACTACGCAGCCCGTCCCTTCCACACTGAAGCTCCAAGCAACATCAATCACATCCCCCGGGTTATTCAGCAGCAAAAACGCCTGTCTCCGAAAAGACAGGACGTGCTTAACACTTGTATTTCTGCACCCTAATGGTATATTTTTAATTGGGGACACCAGTTTGCCATATCGGGCAAGTTCATTTGCCAAGGTCTCGTTTTTTAAAAACGGCGGCACATTAGACATGATTACCTTGGTAACAGGGGTTACTAAGGGGGATACTTGAATAAAATCTAGTTTCACTGAAAAACCTTCCTCCACTAGCTGATTGACCAGCGATACCTCTTTTAAAAATACGACAAACCTTTTATTCATCTGGGATGCCGATATTATATTGTCACACCCGACCACCTCTCCCACTGCCAGCAGGCACTCCTCCACCGACACGCCGGCATCGGGCAAGCAGCTGACCCCGTGTCGGCGGCTGAGAGCCCCCAGCCCTCCAGAGTGAGATCCCATAACGGGACCTACACACACACACACACACACACACACACTACTCTATACACGGGAAAGTACAAACAAAGCAACGAAACAAAGATATATAAACGAACTAAACAATTAACAATTAAATATATAAATTTGCAAAAAATATAGTAGCGAAAACACTCTCCTACCGCACCAGCGTTCAAACGCTACCGCCTCTCCGCAAGCTCCTCCCACAATCCCACAATCCTCAGCGAGAGAGAGAGAGAGAGAGAGAGAGAGAGAGAGAGAGAGAGAGAGAGAGAGAGAGAGAGAGAGACTTTTAGACTTTTAAGATCCTTTATTTAACATTCCAAATAAAATCCATTAAAACTCAATAAAGGTAAAACATAACAAAATTAAGATTTAGCAATATTAAAAAATCCTAAAATACATCATGTTCTCCTTAAAAATAGATTTTACCAATATAAAAGGATCATAAAAAATCAATTAAAAAAAACACAGTGTTTTCTTTCTGTTAAAAACAGATTAAAGCCAAAATTAATAAAAACACTGTAAAACAATAAAAAATAAAATTAAAACTAGAACAAAAACTGGAGCTCCCCCTCCTCACTCACAGCACACAAGGCGTCTCCCACACACCACCTCTCCTGGAAGTCCTCCGGGTTATTATTTAGTTTAAAAAATTCAAAATCCACTCTTATCCGGCTGACCACCAAAACCCTGAACTGCAACACAACATCAGTCAGCCCGGCGCCAGAGATACTGTTCTTTCTGGATTTTAAAATGGCCAATTTTGCCTGACCCATTATAAAATTAATTAAAACACACCTGTTTCTCTTTTTAAAACTGTAGGGAACCCCAAAGATAAAAAGCTCTTTTGTGAACTCCTCGCCTAGGCCCTGCAGGAGCTCCTGTAGGAGATGGAAGAGTGGTCCTAGCCTGACACACTCACTATACATGTGAAACACTGTTTCCTCTGCAGAGCAGAAACAGCACTCTGAGCTAATGCTAGCATCAACTCTGTGGAGAAACCTGCCGGTGGACACAATACAGTGCAGGATCCTCCACTGCAGGTCCCCCGCTCTCTTGGTGAGGGGCAGTTTATACAGCACCCTCCATACTGGCCTGCACCCCTCCTTTACCTCCAGACATGCCCTCCATCTTGAATCCACCAACCCCCTCAACTGGTGGGAATGTGATGCCTTCACACAAATTTGGTAGATCTTCTTACTCTCTGCTGTATGAAGAGTTAGATCTTTAAATGTGTCTAGGTTTAATAACATTCCCTCGTTTCCTACACCCTCCTCTCCTTCACCTACTGCTGGACACACTAGCAGCCCTGGAAAGATGAAGTCTTGTCTCTGCCCTGTGCCGCTGGACATCTCCTCTCTCACAGCCTCCCTGAGCTCGGGGGAAAGACAACTTCTCAGTTCACTGACCATTTTCTCTGCCAGTCTCTCGGAGTGCCAGCCCAGCCGCCCAGACAGCTGTGTAGCAGTCAGCCAGCAGGAGAGCTCAAAGTTGATAAGATGTCTCAGCCTGGTCACTCCTGCCCTCACAAAGCTGGCACAGAGCGTCATTGACTGAAAGAAACGTACAGGGAAGAGCGGATTGAAAAATAGGGGCTCCTCCAACAGGACCCTGCCTGTCAGGGACCCCTCATCTCTCGCCACCCTCACTGTCCTCCAGGCATCTAAAACACTCAAGTAAAAAGAAGAGAGACCTACTTTAGCTAGTCTGGCACTCTCAATTAAAAACAGGTGTTTGTCTATCCCCAGCCCCCCTACTCTGCTGAGGAAAAAACAAGCTAGCCTCTTCCAATGAGCCTCCTCCCCAGCGTACAGGAGCCTCTGAACCGCCTGCAGTCTGAAGGCCGCCACCCTGCTGGCAATGCAGACCAACCCCTGCCCCCCTTCATCAGTGGGGAGATACAGGACCGCTGGCCTCAGCCAATGTCTCCCGCTCCAGAAAAACTCCAGCAGTATTCTTTGGATCTCCTGCACCATGCCCCGGGGAGGGTCCAGACACACCAGCCTGTGCCACAGCATGGAGGCCACCAGATTATTAATCACCAGGACCCTTCCCCTAAAGGACAGCTGGGCCAGCAGTCCCCTCCATCTCTGCAGCCGCCCCCTCACCCTGTCCACTAGGCCCTCCCAATTTTTCTGCATATATATCTCCACTCCAAAAAACACCCCCAGCACTTTTATACCTGTCCTGTCCCATCTCAGCGCCTCAGGCAGGACAGGGGGGGTGCAATCATGCCAACTGCCTGACAGGAAGGTGTCACACTTTGCCCAGTTAACTCTTGCTGTAGAGGCTCTTTGGAATGTGTGCAGGCTCTGCTGTAGTGCCTTGATGTCTCCGTCACTGCACACAAACACGTTCACATCGTCTGCATAAGCGGACACCTTCACTGCGACAGAGGAGGGTGAGGAGGGCACTGCCCAGCCAACCAGCCGGCCCCTCAGCAGGTGCAGCAGGGGCTCTATGGCCAGTGAATAAAGCATTCCAGACAGGGAGCAGCCCTGCCTAATACCCCTGCACACTGGGAAGGGCTGACTCAGCCCATTGTTAATCTTTAAAATGCTAAAAACATTCCAATATAAAAGCTGGATATAAGAAATAAAAACAGGGCCAAACCCGAAGGCTTCCAGGGTTTTAAAAAGGTATGTGTGGTCGACTCTGTCAAACGCTTTCTCCTGATCTAAAGAAACCAGCCCAACATTCAAATCACATGTCTTAGCCATTGATAAAAAGTCTCGAATTAAAAACAAATTATCAAAAATGGAACGTCCCGGTATGCAGTAAGTTTGGTCCATGTGTATTACAGCTCCTATACACATTTTTAGTCTATTGGCCAGACATTTTGAAATAATTTTAAAATCAGAACATAAAAGCGATACAGGTCTCCAGTTTTTGAGTAAACACAGGTCTCCTTTCTTGGGCAGTAGTGTGATTACTGCCCTCCTGCAGCTGAGGGGCAGTTCTTTATCTCGGAGGCTCTCTCCCAGCACCTGCAAAAAGTCCTCACCAATCACAGTCCAGAAATTTTTAAAAAATTCAGTGGGCAGTCCATCAATGCCAGGAGCTTTTCCATTTGAAAGCTGTGTAACAGCAGTGGTCAGCTCCTGATATGTTAGTGGCTTGTCTAATTGGTTCTGTTCTTCCTCGCTCAGGGTGGGCAAATCCTGGAGCAGCAGGTCTGTATCCTTCTGCTCACAAGGCTCTTTGCTGTATAGTTCAGAATAGAATTTTACTGCCTCCCTGCTGATCTCCTCCCGGCTGTACAGCTCCCTGCCGCAAGGCGTCCGGACGCAGTGCATCTTCCGGCTGTCTGCTCTCCTCCTCTCCAAGCCAAAAAAGAAACTGGAGGGGGTGTCCATGTCTTTAAGCTCCATGAAGCGAGAGCGCACCAGCGCCCCCTTCACTCTTTCCTTCAGCAGGCTGCCCAGCATGTGTTTCTGCTCCCTCAGCGTTTGCAGGGTCTGTTCCTGGTGGTCTGTGTCCAGGCTGCTCTCTAACTGGAGAATTTTCAACTCCAGCTCTCTCACTGCTGCGTTCAGTGACCCGGTTGAATTGAGTGTGTACTGCTGGCAAAAGATTTTAATCTGCGTTTTGCCAATGTCCCACCACTGCCTAATATTTTTATAATTTGTTTTTTCTTTTTTCCAAATGTTCCAAAAATCATTAAATTGTTTTACAAAAAGTGTGTCCTGTAATAGCTTTAAATTAAAATGCCAGTAGGAGGTGCTGTGAGAGTCAGTGGTGAGTATTACTGTAACTAACAGGCAGTGGTGGTCAGAGAGGCTACTGGGGATGATATTGGCTTTAATGAATTTATTCAATTGTGTGTGTGATGTGTAGAAGCGGTCTAACCTGGCTCTATATATTTGTTGTGCGCGACAATGAGACCAGGTGTACTGTCTTGCATTGGGGTGCAGACACCTCCAGACATCAACCAGGCCACTGAACTGAAAAACTGCAGCTAATTCACTTGAGGATTGGGGATTGGGTTCCTCATTATTTCTATCCATTGTAAAATCAATAGTGCAATTAAAATCTCCTCCCACCACCACCACATCATCATTATCAATATTTAAAAGAGCTTGCTTTAATTTATTAAAAATTAAAATGCGTTCCCTTCCTTTATTTGGTGCATAAATATTAATAAAAACAAATACAGTGCCACCCAACCTTGCTCTCACTTTTAATAACCTCCCCTTTTCAATTTCTTCAATATCTAAAATTGTTGCTCCTAGGCTGGGCTTAAATAAAATTGCCACTCCTGCACTGGTGCTTGAGCCGTGGCTCAGCACACACGGCCCCCTCCACTCTGCCAGCCACGCCGCCTCATTCTCCCTGTCTGAGTGCGTCTCCTGCAGCAGCGCGACCCCCGCCCGCTTCTGCTCTAAAAACTCACACAGCTGCGCTCTTTTAAAAGACTGTCTGCAGCCATTCACGTTAAAAGAAATAAAAACGCACTTTTCCATAGCGGCTAAAAAAAATAAAACTGACAGAGTAAAACAAGCAACAATAAAAAAATTCTTAAAAGAAGTATCCATTTTTAAAATTATTATTTGGCAACATTAGCGATCTTTTTCTTAATTATTTGAACATATTTTTTAAGACGGTACCTTTTTTGCTGGTCAAACTCCTCTAATGTTGCCTTTCGTGTGACGATGTGTGCTGAGTGGAGGAATAATCTCAGATCTGGGAAGAAGTTTTCAATTTCAACTCCCCTTTTCCCTTTTGTACTCTCCATAAACTGTTTAAATTCATCTAGGGTATAGATTTTTTTCCCCCTGTTAACGGGTTGGCTATCGGGGATGTCAGAGATAAGCGAGGAGTCAGAGAGCTCCCCCTCCATTTCCTCTGCTCCGTCCTCGCTGTCTGCTCCGCCGTCCACGGCTGCCTTCTCCTCCGCGGCTCTCTCCACCTCTACAGCGCCGCTCTCCTCTCCTCCTCCCAGCACAGCCACAGCCGTCACCGCTGCCTCTGCCTCCGCTTGCTGGGGTTCAGAGAGAGAAGAGCGCTGCACCGCGCCGGGTTGTAAGCCCGTCGCCGTGCCGCTCCCCTCTCCCTCCATATCAGGAGGGACAGACCCCCCTGCCTGAGACTGCAGGCTCCCCTCCAGCACAGGCTCGGGGCTCTGCTCCGTCCCCCGCTCGCTGTTAGGCAGATCTGCAACTTCTTTGTTTTTTTGTTTTTTAAGTCTTTTTTTAGCTACCATCACAAAACCCTCATCATTTTCGGTAGTTTTATTTTGTGACGGACCGTGGCTGATTCTCTTCAGCCTCGGCTGTGGTGTGGGCGGCTTCATCCCGATCGGCGGCTCCCTGGTCTCTGCAGACTCCGGCTGGCGCTGCAATGGGGGAGCCGCCTCATCCTCCCGCTCACCCCCAACATCCCCAGCCTCCTCCCTGCCATCAGTACCCTGCTCCTGCCTTTCCTCATCTTTGTTTTTTCTCGGGCAGGCTCTCCTCTGGTGTCCCTGTTCCCCACAGTTAAAACACCGCATTGTATCCGAGCTGACAAACACTACGCAGCCCGTCCCTTCCACACTGAAGCTCCAAGCAACATCAATCACCTCCCCCGGGTTATTCAGCAGCAAAAACGCCTGTCTCCGAAAAGACAGGACGTGCTTAACATTTGTATTTCTGCACCCTAATGGTATATTTTTAATTGGGGACACCAGTTTGCCATATCGGGCAAGTTCATTTGCCAAGGTCTCGTTTTTTAAAAATGGCGGCACATTAGACATGATTACCTTGGTAACAGGGGTTACTAAGGGGGATACTTGAATAAAATCTCCTTTCACTGAAAAACCTTCCTCCACTAGCTGATTGACCAGCGATACCTCTTTTAAAAACACGACAAACCTTTTATTCATCCGGGATGCCGATATTATATTGTCACACCCGACCACCTCTCCCACTGCCAGCAGGCACTCCTCCACCGACACGCCGGCATCGGGCAAGCAGCTGACCCCGTGTCGGCGGCTGAGAGCCCCCAGCCCTCCAGAGTGAGATCCCATAACGGGACCTACACACACACACACACACACACTACTCTATACACGGGAAAGTACAAACAAAGCAACGAAACAAAGATATATAAACGAACTAAACAATTAACAATTAAATATATAAATTTGCAAAAAATATAGTAGCGAAAACACTCTCCTACCGCACCAGCGTTCAAACGCTACCGCCTCTCCGCAAGCTCCTCCCACAATCCCACAATCCTCAGCGCGAGAGAGAGAGAGAGAGAGAGAGAGAGAGTGCGTGAGCATGTTTTGATATCGTCATTCAACTATTAGCTAATCACTTCAATTTGGCTTTAGGTGACTAAAGCATAATAGCAACCAAAAAAATAAAGATGGACATAAGGAAGTTTTTTTTACAAAAAGTCAAAGTGTAAGTAGGAAGATGTTATTAAAGTAATAAACACAATTGATAATGATTCTCATAGCAAATGAAAAAATAATTTACTAATGAAGTTAACAGAGTCATACTTTCTCTCTAAACAGCATGCATCAATTTATCATTTTATCAGGCGAGTGAAGCAGTGCAGCCTGGTAAAAGCAGTACAGAGGCAGGTGGAGCAACAGGGTCGCAGGTGGGGTCTGTAATGGCTTAGTGATTATAACAGTGAAAGTGTTAGACTCAGTTTTGAGATATATTATTGTTTGAGGCACATTGTGATATAATAGTAGGCTAATGCTGTACAGTAATACTCAGCAAATAAAGTTAGCATAGCCATATATTTTCTCTCTATATGGCATGCATCAATTTATTATTTTATCAGGTGAATGAAGCAATGCACCCAGGTACGAGCAGCAGCACAGACACAGGAGTGGCAGGCAGAGCACGTGAGCGTGCATGTGCTCATGCTTGTAGCGCCAGGGGTATTGGTAGCTTACAGTAAGGCTGGAATAGGTTAGAATTCAGGTTATTAGTAATTCTACAGCAGGGATGTCAAACCAGCTTCCAGGAGGGACACTTTATCATAGTGTTTTAAGTGTATACCAGCCAACTTCATGTCAATCAAACTGTCCTCGATTCATGTCCAGCATTCATTTCAAGCCACCAGAAGTTACCATTTAATAGCTGTCTACTAAAAAATTTCTTCCCGGGGGGGGGCAGGGAGGTGGATGGAAAGACTCAATATTGCAGCTACCGGGGGGCATGCAAGACTCCATATCGTAGATACCGGGCATGCAATTATATATATATATATATATATATATATATATATATATATATATATATATATATATATATATATATATTAATGTTATTTTTTTTTTATTTTTTTTTTTGGATGTTTGGAGTTTTACTCGCGCATAGTTTTGTATGTTATTTCCGAATTTCTCCTTAGACATGTCTGAAGGGGACACTGTATTACTTAAAACGTGAATTAACGTATTAAAACGTGTTAACTGTGAGCAGTTACCTTGGGATTACACACCAGGTTCAGACGCATTGAATGGACTAATGTATCCGCAGGCGACCTAAGACTCACCGTTTCAACGGTGTCAGTAGTGCTCAACAGAAAATAATGCATACAGAAAAATATTGTATCCTGGCCATGGGCTTTGGTTTTCCCCAGCGCCGTAACTAAGCATTTAGCTACCGGGGCATGCAAATATATATATATATATATATATATATATATATATATATATATATATATATATATATATATATATATATATTTATAAATTGCATGGACCTCCGGAATGAAGCAACCGGAGGTGGATGGAAAGACTCAATATTGCCTCTACTGGGGCATGCAAGACTCCATATCGTAGATACCGGGCATGCAATTATATATATATATATATATATATATATATATATATATATATATATATATATATATATATATATATTATTGTTTTTTTTTTTTTCTTTTTTTTTTTTTGGGATGTTAGGAGTTAGGATGGTATTTACTCGCGCATAGTTTTGTATGTTATTTCCGAATTTCTCCTTTAACATGTCTGAAGGGGACACTGTATTACTTAAAACGTGAATTAACGTATTAAAACGTGTTAACTGTGAGCAGTTACCTTGGGATTACACACCAGGTTCAGCCGCATTGATTGGACTAATGTATCCGCAGGCGACCTAAGACTCACCGTTTCCACGGTGTCAGTAGTGCTCAACAGAAAATAATGCATACAGAAAAATATTGTATACTGGCCATGGGCTTTGGTTAGCATACAGTGTCCCCTTCAGACACTAAACAGTGGCCTACAGTTTTATGTTTGTCTGAAAAAAACAACTACAATTGGTATTTTTAATAATCATTAACATGTTCATTATTTCAATGAAGCAGTGTGATGCAAATACCTGCAGTTACCACAAAGCGCTGACCTGAGCACACTTGCTCATTTGCTATTCTAGTTTTCTCCCTGGGATGCTCGTACTTAAATATTTAATATAAATGGACTTTAGTTGGTATATAGGGGGCTGGTGTCTATAGAGTTAACACAAACTGTTTTACAATTTCTGAAAATGAAATTAAGAAGTTGTGAGCGATGGGGATATAAATAGGCCCAATTAATCCCACACCTGCCGCACACCTTCTGTGAATGATGCAATTGTCAGCAAATGATTTACTGACCATCCCAATATAATTTAGGAGCAAAAGAAACATCTGTAATTGGCGTAATTACAGGGATTAATTATAGCATTGTTTCTTTACCGAATATCTCAATCGTCCTGCCTGGGGACAGACGTGAAGTTATGTATATATACATTTAGTGTGCCCAATTATTTTACCCCCGATTTTCTCCCCAATTTGGAATGTCCAATTATTTTTTCTCCTCATCGCAGCAATTCCTTACACAGCTCAGGAGATCCAAAGGTTCAGTGGGCGTCCTCCGATCCCACAACCAAACTATTATCCTCTTTTACACCCAGGAACTCGAGAGCGGATGTCAGCGAGCTACTGACCTCTGGAGGACAAAGGCCAGCCCTGCAGGTGTCCGCTTTTGAGCTCACAGGGCGCCTGGCCAGCAGGGTTCACTGTAGCGCAATGAGGAGAAACAGTCCCTTTTGTTTTTGCTTCCCTTACCCACGGGAGTGCCAGAGCCAATGTTACGCTCCCTTTGGGATTCACAGCGAAGACCGACAACTTTGCACAGCCAGGACGCGAACCTGTGCTGTATGACCACACAACCACGCTTTTACCAGGTGAGCCACTCGAGGACCCCCTGATAGTGTTTTTGAGGTTAAGATTCATTTAAAAGTTATAACTAGCTCTTTATTTTATATATATATATATATATATATATATATATATATATATATATATATATATATATATATATTGCACCAGGATGACTGAACAAAAGGAAAAGTGAAACGAAGAAACTGTAAAAAATGACGACTGGACACCAACCACTAAAAGCTGGTAATTTTAAACTTTAAAGAGATAGTTTATACCCTCTAAGCGGGCAATTTCTAATCTCTTTATTCATGCCACTGTCTGGTGCTCCAAGGGAGACTACAGTTGGATTTTTATACCAGCTCTGTTATCCCCAGCTGGGGATGAAATCCATTGCGAAGGGGATGAAGTGGAGGTGGCTGTACACACACACACACACAATTTGTTACAAACTGTTTATCCAATTGACAGGAAACTTAGCATCAACATTATAGAGTATACATTAATGATAATATACAAGATTGTGAATGTCACACAGTTTTACATACATCTGGATAATCCCTCATCAGACTGTGATTAAACATTTCATTGCTAATTCTTATTCTATCCTGTACATACTGTTGATATGTCATGTTCATCGTTTAGAGTTTACGTGGCAGGAGATGTATATGTATACATAAGCATAGGCAAATTGTAAGCATGGCAAATTCTTTGTTGAGATTTAGTAATGTCTTTCTCAAAGAGACCCAAGTGTAAATGTTTGTCGTAATCACCATGGATAATAGCATTTACATAATGTCCCGTGACAAGAAATTACATCTAAAATACAAATGTATTTTTTTCAGATTTGTAAAAAAAGACCTGCTTCTCCTGGTGTTGTATCCTTGCTGGACGGAGATGGTGAAGATGCTGGAGGCGGCCAAGCCAGCACAGTATGGGGTAGATTTGACAAGGGACAAGAAAAGGTAATTAGAATTACAACGTGATGTTTAGGAACCCGCATTAGAGAGACAGATAGATTCAAATTATTATTTTTCTCTGTCCCCTTACATTTGTATGCTGTTTGAAATCATATTTTTGTAATAATCTGTTTTCAGGATATGCCATAGACCTAGGTTAGATGAGCCAAAATGTCTTTATATCAGTAGTAACTGTGTATAGCCAGGTATACAATCGGAAACTTAATTCACTTTTGAGTTATTGTCTATGTTTGGTACACAGCTTATCTTCCTGATTTTATTTTTATTTTTTTTAACTTAGGTTCCATTACCAGTGCTGTCCCATAAAAATGAACCATTTTCCTGCCACATTGTTTCACCCTCTGGACATATCAATGATTCAGATCTTTTACACATATCCATCTTATATGGATGTTTTGTGTTTTGTTTATAAAAAATGTGTAAATGTGTAAAGGACTAGGGGTTGTGGTGTTTGTCTGAAGTAAGAGAGTGGTGGTGTAACATCAAATCATTTGCAGCACGAATAAGTCACAGTCACTGGCCATGTCATGCACACTTATTTCTAACTCATTGGTTGATCGAAAATAAGTTTAACATGCAATGGAGTAGTTCATTGGTTTTATACGCTCCCTTTAAAGATGTAATAAACAATCTCATCCAGTGGGATCTCTTTTCAGAGTGTGCAGTAGCAGAAGGGGATTGTGGGAATGTGTGGAGCTAAGGAAGGTAGAAGGAGATGCGCAGTAGAAACCCTGGGATATGTTTACACAATGAACTAATTTGTGGATGAATATCGTTGGTGTTAATTAAAGTTAATAAGACAAAATATTTTAGTGTAAAATTATACTTGATGGTGGGGTACTGCCTTTTTTAATTTTTACAGAGATGTCATTTTTTAAATCTTATTGCTATCTTACCTCGAAGGCCACCTCCCCTCCAGACATTCCGATCAGAGAAAAGAGACAATTCGAAGCCAACCCAAAGAGACGTCCAAGACCTTGTCTGGGCTGCCTATCTGTAATATCAGCTAAAAAGGAGGCTCCTGTAACAGTAAGTTATCTTTCCTGTAGCCATTCCCTAGACTGCAGTGTTATGTGGCACTTCATTACCAAATCAATCAGAAAACATGTCACCTTCAGTTAGTCCATTTTTTTAATTTGTTTTTTAAAAATCAATTAAAAGATATTTAAACTTGTCAGTTTTTGTTTACATTGCATTATTTTGGAACTCTTAATACAATTATTGATAATAGAAACAACTTTGCAAATGCCATTACTATTTTTCAGATTCCTAGGATGAAACCGTTGGCCATAGCAACAGGAAAAACTGATTTAGCACACTTTGAAAAACAATATTGAAAATATTAAAACAATCAGCTCTATCACAATGACCTCAGTGAAACCCAGCGTGGTTGCGGGATGATACAAAATCCATTGTAATGAACAATAAGTGAAATGCCGGGGGTCCCGAGTGGCGCATCCAGTAAAGGCACTCCACGTGCAGTGCAGGATGTGCCCTATAGTCTGGACATCGCGAGTTCGAGTCCAGGCTATTCCTTTGCCGACCGAGGATGGGAGCTCCCAGGGGGCGGCGCTCAATTGGCCCACGCTTCGGAGGACAGCGTGTGTTTGTCTTCGCCCTCCAGAGTCAGCCCTGGGGTGGTAGCGGTGAGCTGAGCATAATAAAATAATTGGCCATTCCAAATTGGGGAGAAAATAATAAAAAATAATTGGCAACGACTAAATTTATAAAAAAAAAAAAAAAAGTGAAATGCTTCAGTTTTTACAAGCTTGATTAATATGCCCCTATTTACCAGATAGAGGGGTCTACTATTCAATGGTTCTATAGAATGTTGACACACGCTGATGAAAAAATAGCACCATCTAGATTTCTTCCTTATCAAGCAACTAAATCAGACACCATATATCTTGTGATCGTAGCAGATTTTGCCCATTTTGAGGATAAGTGATACCAAACATTAAACAAACTACATGGGAAGTTTTATTAAAAGGATTCTCACCTTTCCCCAGCATACAGCTGATCCTGTCCTAATGTGAAGGTGGATCCAACAAGTGACGTCGTGATCCTGCCAGTCGAAGTGCAGAAAAATCACAGTCAAATGCATGTTGGCCTGATAACCAAATATTGTTCTTTTTTTTTTTTTTTTTTTTAATCCTGCGCTAGTAAATCATGTATCTGTGTCAGGATAGCATATACAGCATGCTCATGCCTAAGTAAACAAACATTTTAAGAACATAAGAAAGTTTACAAACGAGAGGAGGCCATTCGGCCCATCTTGCTCTTTTGGTTGTTAGTAGCTTATTGATCCCAGAATCTCATCAAGCAGCTTCTTGAAGGATCCCAGGGTGTCGGCTTCAACAACATTACTGGGGAGCGGGTTCCAGACCCTCACAATTCTCTGTGTAGAAAAGTGCCTCCTATTTTCTGTTCTGAATGCCCCTTTATCTAATCTCCATTTGTGACTCCTGGTCCTTGTCGAAAAAGTCCCCTGGGTCGACATTGTCAATACCTTTTAGCATTTTGAATGCTTGAATCAGATCACCGCGTAGTCTTCTTTGTTCGAGACTGAATAGATTCAATTCTTTTAGCCTGTCTGCATACGACATGCCTTTTAAACCCGGGATAATTCTGGTCGCTCTTCTTTGCACTCTTTCTTGAGCAGCAATATCCTTTTTGTAACGAGGTGACCAGAACTGAACACAATATTCTAGATGAGGTCTTACTAATGCATTGTAAAGTTTTAACATTACTTCCCTTGATTTAAATTCAACACTTATCACAATATATCCGAGCATCTTGTTGGCCTTTTTTTATAGCTTCCCCACATTGTCTAGATGAAGACATTTTAATAAAGAACAAAAATAAAAATCACTTTGTTCTTGAGTTTATTTTGGTATCTTTTGAAATTGGTATTCTTCTTGTGTGTGTTTGTGTATATGCATGTGTGTGAAGGATGTGGGTTGGTGGGAGGGTGTTCATTTTAATGGATTTATGTCTTTTTAAGCCAGAATGCTTTTGACAGCTGTTTTGTTGTGTTCACAAAGCTTTAACACTTGAATAAGTCCTTGAGAATTTCATGCAATCTTTTAAAGGTTTTCTGACCTGTAAATTAGTCCTACAACCACACAATGTCAGTGGAGTACACCTAATATGTGTAATTAACAATAATTAAACATTACCAATTTTGACATGATGAATTAACACACAGAAAAGGCTAATGACTAATCAAGCTTTAAATCCAATTTCTTAAAGGCTTAAAAAAATTAGAGTGGTTATCTTCTTTCTTGGATTTGGGATTTCTATTATAATATTTTTATTTAAGTATTTCTTCAAGATATAGGCAGTGCCATTTACAGTGTGGCCCTGAATCTTGGATTACTAGCCTCCTTGAGGATCTTTAAAATACATATTCCTGCTCGAGCAATATTTTAAAAAAATATATCTCTGGTTGCAATTTGGTTTTTAACATCAGGGAAATGATTCATCTATATGCTAAGGGTTGCAACTTTAAGATCTCTTTTTTCAGTAATTTCAAATGTCTGTCTACTAAAGCCTTTCTATAATGTTCTAAAGATAAATGGCAGATTATGAAAAATATATTGTCGTCACAGTGCATGACTGCAAATGGGTACTGATGTACATTTTGTAATCTGGCACAGTCATGTTTTTTTTCTTTTTCTAAAACCAAAAGCCTTGATTGCCTCAATTTCTATAGCTATAATTACTCATTAGCCAATAGTTAATGTGTTAATAACTTATTTATTCTTTAGATCAGTTTATGGGGAATTTGTATTTGGTCATGTGGACATCTGGAGGTTATAGGACGGACTGACTTATCATTATATATATATATATATATATATATATATATATATATATATATATATATATATATATATATATACACACAGTGACACTCAAAAGTATTCACCCCCCTTGGACTTTTCCACATTTTATTGTGTTACAAATGGAATCAAAATGGATTTAATTAGGAGTTTTTGCTACTGATCAACACAAAAAGTGAAAAGTGAAAAATAAAATCTACAAATTGTTCTAAATTAATTACAAATATAAAACTGAAAATAATTGATTGCATAAGTATTCACTCCCTTTGCTATGACACACCTAAATAAGCTCTGGTGCAACCAATTGTCTTTAGAAGTCACATAATTAGTTGAATGGTGTCCACCTGTGTGCAATTAAGGTGTTTCACATGATTTCAGGTTAAATACACCTGTCTCTGGGAGGTCCCACAGTTGGTTAGTACATTTCCTAACAAAAACTACATCATGAAGATGAAGGAACATTCAAAGCAAATCCGGAATAAGGTTCTTCAAAAGCACCAATCGGGTAGGATATAAGAACATTTCCAAGGCATTGAATATCCCCCGGAGCACAGTAAAGTCCATTATTAAGAAATGGAGAGAATATGGCACAACTGTGAATCTGTCTAGAAAAGGCTGTCCTCAAAAACTGAGTATCCGGGCGAGAAGGGCACTAGCCAGGGAGGCCACCAAGAGGCCTATGGCAACTCTAAAGGAGTTACAGTCTTCCACGGCTGAGCTGGGAGACACTGTGCATACGGCAACAATAGCCCGGGTGCTTTACAAAACTGGCCTTTATGGGAGAGTGGCAAAAAGAAAGCCATTGTTGAAAAAAACTTGCATCAAATCTCGGCTAGAGTTTGCCAGAAGGCATGTGGGAGACTCTGAGACCAAGTGGAAGAAGATTCTATGGTGTGATGAGACCAAAATAGAGCTTTTTGGCCACAACGCTAAGCGCTATGTTTGGCGCAAGCCTAACACCGCACATCATCCTGAGAACACCATCCCTACCGTGAAGCATGGTGGTGGCAGCATCATGCTATGGGGATGCTTCTCTGCGTCAGGGCCTGGAAAGCTCGTGAAGATGCAAAAATTGCAGTGTCCAGATGTGCAAAGCTGGTAGAGACTTATACAAATAGACTCGTGGCTGTAATTGCTGCCAAAGGTGCCTCTACCAAATATTGACTCAAGGGGGTGAATACTTATGCAATCAATTATTTTCTGTTTTGTATTTGTAATTAATTTAGAACAATTTGTAGATTTTATTTTTCACTTTGACATTATGGACTTTTTTGTGTTGTTCAGTGGCAAAAACTCATAATTAAATCCATTATGCAGCTGATGCATAGTTCACTCACCCTAGTCTCTGTAAGTCCAGAAGTTACATAAATATTAAGTATTATTTAATCCATCAATACTTCAACATTCGTAAAAGATCTTCACTCCAAATCTCACTTTATAGGCTTTACAGTACACCAAACTGCTATATCATTCTCTTGCTGTTTTGTGAGGTTTTTGAAATTGAGAGGAGCCCTAAGCTAAACTGCTATATAACATCCTGCAACATGCTTGTGGTTCAGTGTTGAGCTCTGAAGATGAGGTCACTGCTGCTTGTCTGCCTGCTTGTGGTCACACTGACTGTGGCTATTCCTGCCCCTATGTAGAGGGGTCTGAAACAGACAAAACAATGAAGGTTGGTAGAAATAGATAAAATTGTATTCTTAAAACTATGTATTTATTTGCATTACTTATTATTTAAACTGAACAAAATTAACTCTAATGAAACTCGTATTTCTAACTTGAGACATAGTATCCATTGAAAGTTAATTTCTGCAAATATATGGTAGTTCCATTCAAGGTGAAACAACTTCTAACGTAAGAAAGAAAAACATTTTACTCACTTGCAGGCAATATTCCCATATTCTAGATATTTATCTTCTAGGGTAAAACCACAAGAAACTAATCCAGGTAGACCAGAATTTTAACTGAAGTCCTTATCAACCTTGCCTATATGTTGCTGCAGGTCTTCAAAGGATGTTGGGTAATGATTACTGTGAAAAACGTTTTCTCATTTCACAGGAAGAAAGGGATAGGGACAGTGTAGGGACATGTGTTAATGCCATTCATGCAATCTTATTAGGTGTGGCTGAAACACTGAAATAATAAGGAACTTGCAGCACTCTCCTCTCCCAGATCACCAAAGATGTTTTACTTTCTTTTTTTTTTGTGTGTGCTGAAAGTCAATTTCAATTTCTTATGTATATTATACTGTATCTGGATAATCATTTAAACAAATCTTGTTATATCATGATATTTTAATATATTATATATAAATGTTGTATTAGGCTGTGTGGTCCAGTGGTTAAAGAACAGGGCTTGTAACCAGGTTCCCGGTTCAAATCCCACCTCAGCCACTGACTCATTGTGTGATCCTGAGCAAGTCACTTAACCTCCTTGTGCTCTGTCTTTTGGGTGAGACGTAATTGTAAGTGACTCTGCAGCTGATGCATAGTTCACACACCCTAGTCTCTGTAAGTCGCCTTGGATAAAGGCGTCTGCTAAAATAAACAAATAATAATACTATTCTTTTCTTACCCAAGTGTGAACTATTTAAATAATATCCCTGATACCGATATAGTAAATGGAAGTGCACAACAAGTAAGGTTTATGAAATGATGTGGTTAGCCCCACCCACTTTAAATTATTTGGTTAACCCCGCCCATTGGCGACTCATGGCTTGAAAAACTGGTGGGGCACAGCACCCCCATCATCACCACCCCCCCCCCCCCCCCCCCGAAAAAAAAAATGCTCAAACCCGATGCCCGAATTTAACCATTTTTATGTAAACATTAAGCTAGCTTTCTAAGATTACCAGATATTTCATCACAAACAGTTCTACGCCAGATTGTCACAATCAAGAGAGCTGCAAACAACACTTTACAGGCAAGAGTCTCTTATCGACAGACATCTACACCTGCACTAACCTGAGCGTTTGAAATGGAAGGATCGTCACACTCTTGTGCTGTTCGTAACATTCTGAACTACAGAAGAGTCAGGTTCGGTTTCTGTTGATGTCTCTGGCGTTGGAGGTTTAGCTTTTTTGTTGTAGAAAAACTCCAAACGTAGCTTTCTTTTTGCCATTTTAACAGGGCTCAAATTCACTCCGTTTTAGCACATATTTTCGCTGACTGAAAAAGTGAAAGTCTCACACGAGAACAAATATAACGGTGAAGGGTCTTAGACACTCTTTGTTATGTTATTATGTTTTGAAAGTTTGAAATAAACTGCGCATTTTTAAATAATAAACCCTGGCAACAGTGGCGTAACCAGGATTTTTTTTCGGGAGAGGGTGGCAATGGTAACTTTTTTAAGGTGAATAGTCACAGTGGTGAAATTGGCAACCTGATTTCTTATTAGTGCATTGACGTTTTATTTTCGAAAAATAAAGAACTTTTTTTTTTTTGAACAGAAGATCCAATAACCAAATACACTGTTGTGCAAAATAGTTAAAAAGAGAGATTCAGTTCAGAACACTTCCGTTTAAAAACTAAAAAGGAAATACGAAGCAAAGGACTTGAACTTTTAACATGCGCATCAGATTTCAATTTCACATTATGATAATAAGTAACTATATATAATTTCATTCGTACTTATGGTTGTTCATTTCACATTTGGTGTTCTACTACGGTGTCAGTAGTGCTCAACAGAAAAGAATGCATACAGAAAAATATTGTATACTGGCCATAGGCTTTGGTTTTGCCCAGCGCCGTAACTAAGCATTTAGCTACCGGGGCATGCAATTATATATATATATATATATATATATATATATATATATATATATATATATATATATATATATATATATCCCGGGCATGCAAGACTCCATATCGTAGCTACCGGGGCATGCAATTATATATATATATATATATATATATATATATATATATATATATATATATATATATATATATATATATATATATTATTACTATTATTATTATTTATTTCTTAGCAGACGCCCTTATCCAGGGCGACTTACAATTGTTACAAGATATCACAGTATTTTTACTACAATTACCCATTTATACAGTTGGGTTTTTACTGGAGCAATCTAGGTAATGTACCTTGCTCAATTGTACAGCAGCAGTGTCCTACACCGGTGATTGAACCCATGACCCTCCGGTCAAGAGTCCAGAGCTCTAACCACTACTCCACTACTTGTTTTTTTTTTTTTTTTTGGATGTTAGGAGTTAGGATGGTATTTACTCGCGCATGCAGGTTCAGACGCATTGATTGGACTAATGTATCCACAGGCGACCTAAGACTCACCCTTTCAACGGTGTCAGTAGTGCTCAACAGAAAAGAATGCATACAGAAAAATATTGTATACTGGCCATGGGCTTTGGTTTTGCCCAGCGCCGTAACTAAGCATTTAGCTGCCGGGGCATGCATATATATATCATTGCATGCACCTCCGGTTGAAGCAACCTGAGGTGGATGGTAAGACTCCATTTCGTAGCTACCGGGGCATGCAAGACTCCATATCGCAATTATATATATATATAATTATATATATATATATATATATATATATATATATATATATATATATATATATATATTGTAGCGAGCACAGGGATTAACGGAGACACGCACACAATAGCTCTTTTAGGTAATGCAGTTTATTAAGCAGCTAACAGCAAGTCAGCGCCCTCTATGAACACACACACACAGCCCTTCCCCACACCAGAGCACTACTCTGCCTCTCAGGGTGACATTCACATATATATCAAACAACACCGGAAGGGTAATAACAATTACAGGGAAATGCATAGAACAGTACGCAAACTTTTACAGTAACAACAAATAAACACAACAACAATAATTCCGTTTCTCCCCTACCATAGTTCGTACTCCCAGCATCCACGGCTGCACATTAACCAAATGTAGGGGACTGGCTCCGGGCACAGCGCCCTATTCGACGACAGGTGGCAACGGCGAGTCAGTCCAGCCGTGCCCGTTACACAGCCCCCATCTTAGGGCCGAACGTCCCGCTGGCCCAACACTTAATGTCTCACAAAGTCAGAGAGTCCCGGGGGTGGTCGACGGATACGCTGGCCTCGCTGGAGCACAGGTGCAGCGGGCTGGGAGTCAGCTGGAGCCGGAATGCTCCTACCTGGGCCACCAGCTGGTGAACTATTCGGTGGTTGCAAGGGGGAAGCGCTTTCCCTGTCCTGGGTGCTGGCCTCCGGGCTGGCTGCAGGGACAACCGAGTTTGTTCCGGGGCGGTAGGGGGCCAAGCGGTCTTGGTGGAGCACAACCGCCCGGCTACGGGTCCGCAGCCGCACTCGATAAGTCACCTCGGAGAGCCTCTCCAGAACAACACAGGGGCCCTCCCAGTTACTGGCCAGCTTGGGGCAGAGTCCCTTTCTTCGCCGAGGGCAGTGAACCCAGACCTGCTGCCCAGCTTGAAATCCCCGGCCCTTGCAGTGAGTATCGTATGCCCGTTTCTGACGCTGGCCAGCTGAGGTGAGGTGCTTCCGAGCGTAAGCATGGGCAGTGTCCAATCGGTCCTGTAGCTGCTGGAGGTATTCCGGGCCGGTAGGTTCCGGAGTGTGGAGCTGAGGTGGCCGGCCAAACACAAGGTCCACTGGGGTGCGGAGCTCTCTCCCAAACATAAGAGCCGCTGGCGTGCACCCTGTAGATTCATGCACTGCAGTCCAGTAGGCCATTAGGACCAAGGGCAAGCATTGATCCCAGTCACGCTGGTGCTGGGAGGTCCACATGGTCAGCTGGGTGGCAAGGGTGCGGTTAAACCGCTCCACCAATCCATCGCTCTGTGGGTGTAGTGGGGTCGTCCTGGTTTTCTTAATACCCAGCCGCCTGCACACCTCACCAAACACCTGCGCTTCAAAGTTACGCCCCTGGTCACTATGTAGCTCCTCGGGAACCCCAAACCGGCAGAACATGCCTTCCAGCAGTGCCTCCGCGCAGGTAGTCGCGCTCTGATCGGGGACTGCGTACGCCTCAGGCCATTTAGTAAAGTAATCCATGGCCACCAGGACGTACCGGTTGCCCCCCTCCGTCCGTGGAAACGGCCCTAAGATGTCCACACCGACGCGCTCTAATGGTGCCCCCACCTGGTACTGCTGGAGCGGGGCATGAGAGCGGTCCAAGGGGCCCTTCCGGGCGGTGCACTGGTCACAGCGTCGCACATAAGTCTCCACATCACGTCGGCACCGTCCCCAGTAGAACCGCTCCCGAAGCCGACCCAAGGTCTTGGCAACGCCGAAGTGTCCAGTGGCTGGTCCGCCATGCACGGCTCGCAGGACGGTCTCTCGGAGAGCTTGAGGAACCACCACTTGTAGCCGCTTGCGCCCTGTCGCAGGGTCTGTCCAGAAACGGTACAGCACACTTTCCCGGAGGCTCAAACATTCCCATTGCGCCAACAGCACTTTTACCTCCGGGGAGAGGGCTGACACCGCACGTCTGGCTGGGCGCTGACCCGCCGATAACCAGCGGATCAGCGGTGCCAGCTCAGCGTCCAGACCCTGCTGACGCTGGATCTCCCCCGCTGGCAACTCAAGGGGGGTCTCCACAGCTACAGTGGCAGCACTTACTCGCTCCTCCAAGGACCGCTGTGCCTCTCGCTCCTCCATCCGATGGCAGTGCTTACAGTCCTCAGAGAAGCAGGGGCGACGGGACAGGGCATCTGCATTATTGTGTAGGCATACCCTTGCAGTGTCTCTATCCAGCGAGCCACCTGTCCTTCGGGCTCGCGGAAGTTGAGCAGCCACCGCAGGGAGGCGTGATCCGTGCGCAGCTTGAATCTTCACCCGTAGAGATAGGGACGAAAGTGGTGCACGGCCCGTACTACAGCCAACAGTTCCCGGCGAGTCACACAATAGTTCCGCTCTGTTTTACTAAGAGCTTGGCTGTAGTACGCGACCACTTGTTCTCCGTCCGAGCCTTCCTGGGCTAGCACTGCTCCGATCCCCACATCGCTCGCGTCCGTGTCCAGGATGAACGGTTTTTGGGGGTCAGGGAACGCCAAGACTGGGGCCTTCACAAGGGCCTCTCGCAATTCCCCAAAGGCAGCTGCGCAGTCGGTGTCCCAGCTGAACCAGCCCCCTTTCTCAGTCAGGCGGTGCAGGGGCCTGGCGATCTGAGCAAAGTCCTTCACAAAGCGGTGGTAATAAGACACCAGGCCCAGAAAGCTACGCACCTCTGTCACAGTCCTGGGGACCGGCCAGTCCTTTACAGCAGTCACTTTAGCAGGGTCTGTGGCAATGCCGTCTGCCCCGACAACATGTCCGAGGAAGTGTGTTTCTCTTCTCAGCAGGTTGCACTTCCCAGGGTGGAGTTTTAAGCCAGCTCCACGGATGCGCTCGAACACAGTCCGCAAGTTCTGCAGTGCCGCCGAAAAGGTGGTGGCGTGCACCAGTAAGTCATCCAGGTATACAACACAATGGGTCCGTGGAACTCCGGTGAGCACCCGCTCCATCAGGCGCTCGAACGTTGCTGGGGCATTGCACAGTCCAAAGGGCATCACTGAAAACTGCCACAGACCCTGGCCAATGGAGAATGCAGTTTTCTGTCATGCCTCAGGGGCCAGCTCAACCTGCCAGTATCCGCTGCGCAGGTCGAGGGAGCTGAACCAGCGGGAGCCTGTGATGTAGTCCAGAGCTTCATCGATTCTGGGGAGGGGGTACGAGTCCTTGTGTGTCACTGCATTCAGTTTGCGATAATCCACACAGAACCGCAGTGACCCGTCTTTTTTTTTTACTAGCAGGGCTGGCGCGGCCCAGGGGCTAGCCGATTGTTCAATTACCCCGGCAGTGGCCATTTCCAGAATCATGCCCTCGGCCGCTTCCCGCTTTGCCAAGGGTAGCCGCCGTGGCCGCTCCCGGATCGGAGCCGCGTCTCCCGTGTTAATGCTGTGCTGAACTAATCCAGTCCGCCCACAGTCCTCTATGTTTGCAGCAAAAATGTCCAAGTACCCCCTTAATAGTTCCCATAACTGGTCCCGCTGGCCCTGAGATAGACCCTCCTTACTCCTCTGCCACAGCGCTTTCACCGCATCAGTTATCCTGCAGTCCTGTGTTCCACCGGTTGTGGTTGCAGGGGGCGGTGAAAGTTCTGCAGGAGAGGGGGCGGAGACAGTTGAAGCCCTTGCAAACTCCGTCGCCGATGTCCTGTCCTCTGCTTCTGGGAGAGGCCGGGTCCTGCCCCCCTGCGTCCGACGAACCTCCCTCATCTGGCTATGCCGCACGGTGGTTCTGGTGCGGCGTTGCTCCCCTTCCTTCTCCCGACCCGGAATCAGGCGCAGTTGGCTCTGGCCAAGGCACAAGGTTCCCTCAGCCAAGTCGATGGTAGCTCCTACTTTGTTCAGGAGGTCCAGGCCCAGAATGCAGCGATCCTGTATCTCCGCCAGCCAGAATTCGTGTTGGATCGTGCAGTCTCCGAGCTGGATCTCCAGATGCCGTCGTCCCAGCATGGACGCGACCTGGCCGGTGACAGTGCGGAGGCGAACCGTGGTGGGCGTCCAGCCTTCCAGCCATCCGTCACTTTCTCTGGGGAGGACCCCGGGCTGCAGGATGGAGATGGTGGAGCCTGTGTCGACCAAGGCCTTGCACTGCACCCCATTTAAGAGGCAGGGTGCATGCAGACTGTTGCCCCGGCCAACACGGCCCACCATTGCCACGCGTCGTTCTCTTTGTCTCTATGGGTGGGGGAAGGAAGGTGAAGGAGCTGCGGTCCCCCGTTTACGCCGCTCCTTTTTCGTTTCCCGCCCATGACGTCTCTTCTTCAGATGGTACTGGGTGACGGCGGCGGCGGCATTGTGCATGCAGGTGACCCGGGCTTCCGCAGTTCCAGCAGCGCCTTACAGGAGTGGTCTGCCTGACAGCGGCGGTATCCTCGTCTCCATCGCTATCTTCCTTTCCTCTGACCGCGCAGACTTTGGGGATCCGGACTCTCTCGCCCTCCTCGAGCACGGCCTCAATCCTTAGGGCATGGGTTAAAGCCTGCTCTAGGGAGGTTGGGGCAACGAGCTGAACCTGTTGTCAGAGCGCGGTGGGCTTCAAGCCACGGATGAACGCCTCCATCGCCAGGTCTTCTTGTACAGCCGGAGGTAAACCAGGATACCCCCTCCGTGCCAAGTATTTAGTGTCTGCGGCCAGTATCCCGAGTTTCTCGACACTGACTCTCTTGCGCGTGGCAAGGCGATAGCGCCGGCTGACGGCTGACTCCACTTAGCCAACGCGGCGCTGGAGAGCCGTGGATAGGGTATGGAAGTCACAAGGCTCCTCTGGGTCTAAATCGAGCAATGCTTGCATCGCCTTCCCTTCCACTGCTCAACAGTCAGTAGTGCTCAACAGAAAATAATGCATACAGAAAAATATTGTATACTGGCCATGGGCTTTGGTTTTGCCCAGCGCCGTAACTAAGCATTTAGCTACAGGGGCATGCATATATATATATATATATATATATATATATATATATATATATATATATATATATATATATATATATATTATTGTTATTTTTTTTTTTTTTTTGGATGTTAGGAGTTAGGATGGTATTTACTCGCGCATAGTTTTGTATGTTATTTCCGAATTTCTCCTTTAACATGTCTGAAGGGGACACTGTATTACTTAAAACGTGAATTAACGTATTAAAACGTGTTAACTGTGAGCAGTTACCTTGGGATTACACACCAGGTTCAGACGCATTGATTGGACTAATGTATCCGCAGGCGACCTAAGACTCACCGTTTCAACGGTGTCAGTAGTGCTCAACAGAAAATAATTCATACAGAAAAATATTGTATACTGGCCATGGGCTTTGGTTTTACCCAGCGCCGTAACTAAGCATTTAGCTACCGGGGTATGCAAATATATATATATATATATATATATATATATATATATATATATATATATATATATATATATAAATTGCATGGATATCCGGAATGAAGCAACCGGAGGTGGATGGAAAGACTCAATATTGCAGCTACAGCATACAAACATTCTAAAAGTTATAAACAAAATAGGTGTATTTTTTCTTCCAATACCTCTCAGTTAATTATTATTATTTGTTTTGTTAATTCAATACAATCTAGGTAGCTATATATATAATTGTTATTTTTTTTTATTTTTTATTTTTTTTTTGGATGTTAGGAGTTAGGATGGTATTTACTCGCGCATAGTTTTGTATGTTATTTCCGAATTTCTCCTTTAACATGTTTGAAGGGGACACTGTATTACTTAAAACGTGAATTAACGTATTAAAACGTGTTAACTGTGAGCAGTTACCTTGGGATTACACACCAGGTTCAGACGCATTGATTGGACTAATGTATCTGCAGGTGACCTAAGATTCACCGTTTCAAAGGTGTCAGTAGTGCTCAACAGAAAATAATGCATACAGAAAAATATTGTATACTGGCCATGGGCTTTGGTTTTGCCCAGCGCCGTAACTAAGCATTTAGCTACCGGGGCATGCAAATATATATATATATATATATATATATATATATATATATATATATATATATATATATATATATATATATATATATGATGGAGAGGCATATTCCCATTCCCTTAATAATTAGGATGGTATTTACTCGCGCATACACTCTAAATCTGGGGTTGATACTGTGGAGGAAGCTTTTAAGGTGCTTCGAAGAACCTTTTTACTAGGGTTCCATGAGGAACCTTACAAATAAGGATCTTTTAAGAACCTCAAGGTTCTACTTGGAACCTTTTATGTTTATTTACAAACTTACATGCATAATATTATATATATATATATATATATATATATATATATATATATATATATATATATATATATATATATATAATATGCGTGTCTGCATAATTTGTCTGGTTAAATAACATGCTAGGAATTACTGGTTTGCAATATCAATAAAAACAAAGAAATACTTTTTATAGAAACCCTTTATTACGGGTAGAGCAATAAAATAAATAAATACAGTATAGGAGTTATACTTTTAATTATAACACATAAATGCATACAAATAAAACAGTCTGTATATGTTTCATTACCCTTAGAATAACAAATACACAAATAAGTGAAAGGCTGACAACATTTCTTGACAGGTAGATATATAAATATATTAATTATAACTAATCATAATATATTATCCATAATGTAATTAATTTAATTACAAACAAAACAAGCAAAAACCTAACTTTAGTCACAAGTATTTTATAAAACAAGTATTATAAAAAATATTAACACATTTATTTATTTTTATTTATTTATTTATTGCATTTATATAGCGCTTTTTATACAAAAGTATCGCAAAGCACTGTATAGTACATAGCAGGAAAAAAATCACAATCCGTTTGTATAGCAGGTCACACATATAACTGCTACACTCAGCCCATTTAAATACAGATTTAAACAGTATACACAATACAAAAGCACCAATTTTAAAGTTACATTAAAACCCACTAAGATAAGCGAGCCATTTTATAAAAGTGTGTTTTTAGTCTTGACTTGAAAACTGTAATGGACCCAGATTTCCTGATAAACGAAGGCTGAGCATTCCAGAAAAAAGCCCTGCCTCCCGTGTTGTTTTGTTGACCCTAGGAATAACCAGCAGCCCCACATCCTGTGATTTCAGAGTGTGGTTTGGAAGATACGGTGTCAGTAACTCCTGTAAATAATGAGGCGCTAATCCATTCAGGGCCTTATAAGTTAACAGCAAAATCACCATTTAAAAAAGTACATTACAATAATCAATTCTAGATGAAACAAAGACATGTATTATTCTCTCGGCATCAGATACAGAAATAATTAGAACATAAGAAGGTTGTTTCTTTTATTATTTATTTCTTATTTCTGTTTGTTGTTAGTAGCTTATTGATCCCAGAATCTCATCAAGCAGCTTCTTGAAGAATCCCAGGATGTCAGCTTCAACAACATTATTGGGGAGTTGGTCTAAGTTTGGCTATATTTCTCAAATGGTAAAAATATACTTTAGTAACTTCCCTAGTATGAGTCTAAAATGATAGATCAGACTCAAAGATTACCCTCAAACTCTTAATTTCGACTTTAAATTTTGATGAGAGACTGCAAGGGTCGTGCTCATGTAATCCTACATTTCCTTTTAGTTGGTTCTGTGAGCCCACTAGCATAACCTCTGTTTTATCTCAATTCAACATTAGGAGATTCTGTGACATCCAATGCTTGATGTCTGTAAGGCAAGTAGCTAATAACACCCAGGCAGAAGAATGTCCTTGCTTTAGGGACAGATAACAGGTGGTTATCATCAGCATAGCTGTATACAACTGTAAGTTGCCCTGGGTAAGGGTGTCTGCTCAAAAGAAAAAAAAAAAAATAGTAATCCCTGAGCCTGTGGTTATTATAGCAGAACCAACACCCTTATTGCTTTCCCGACCTGGCGCCTGACAAAAGAAAGTTTACTATTCCCACTATACTAGGTGAGTTTTCTGATCTTTTTGGAGTACCCAAAATACATTTCTCAATATAATATTAGGCTGTTTTTTCTCTGTGGGTATTTGATATTGTACACAAAATACAAGGAAAAAAGAAGCCCAAATCTCTGGGTGAGGGCCTCAGGTTATTATTATTTGTTTATTTAGCAGACACCTTTATCCAAGGCTTACAGAGACTAGGGAGTGTGAACTATGCATCAGCTGCAGAGTCACTTACAATTATGTCTCACCCGAAAGACGGAGCACAAGGAGGTTAAGTGGCTTGCTCAAGGTCACACAATGAGTCAGTTTGCCGAGGTGGGATTTGAACCGTGGACTTCCTGGTTACGAACCCTTTTCTTTAACCACTGGACCACACAGCCTCCTCAGCAAGTAAATGTTGTCCATTCATTCTCAGACCAATTTTTGTATCAAGATGGAAGGGGTTTCCCCAGATAATGACAGGTGTGGGAGTTGTAGGGTCCTTAAAAAATAAAAAATAAAAAAATAAAAAACAGAAAAATAAATCACTTACACTGTATTTTAAAAATAAAATGCTGACGCAGCATCTTACGTTATATTGTGATCATCTTTATTTGCATATTCCCATTCCCTTAATTCTTCAATTTCAACACCATCCCTCTCCCCTGATGTAATAATTTATAGCTGTTAGTTTTTAATACTTTTCATGTATTGTATTTGATGCCATGGGCTAGAAGAATTGGAGGTAATTCTATTTATAAATTCACTGTTTGGCAACAGCAGTTCAAAAAATATATATATATATATATATATATATATATATATATATATATATTTTCCGAATGTTTTCTTTGGAGACAAAAATCCAAAGTTTTTAATACAGGTGATTTATTTATTTACTTATTTATTTATTTATTAATCATTTTCAGCATCTTTAAACAGCTTGTTCAGTGGTAACCACGCACTGGATACTGAAGTAAACTGCAGCTACGTTCCAGCATGAATGAGACACGGACAGTGCGCCACGTTCAACCTTGACCTCTGTACACCAGAAGCAGTTTAAAGTAGATTTATGTACATTTAAAGCAACATTGTCTTTGTTCATGATGATATATGATAAGTGTATTAGTTTGGTTCTCAAACAAACAAACAAAAAAATCCTTGCATGTTTTTTGCCCCGCCCCAAGTGTAAAAACAAATATTCTCTGACAGCATATAGACAGTACGTGTTTTCCGCAGCAAACAGATTCTTACGGTCTCTGTTCATGATGACAAAGAGTTTAACTGAGTGCATTGTTTCGATATGTTTGATTGGTCTCGCAGCAGTATGGGTAAAAATAGACTGAATGGCCTTGCCCTGCTAATATGTGCGGACATGTCCCAGGAGGAAGTGTTACAGCGTTTCGATAGATCAGGCCATAGGAGGATTAGCAAACCCTGATTTAAAGTAAAGTCTTCTAAGTCAGTTTTTAATTGTGGCATCATACAGTCTCAGCAGTCCGATCAGTCTTAGCATTAGTATCAGCAATCTTACCAGTCCCAGCAGTGTCAGCACCGGTCTTACCAGTTTCAGCACCAGTCTCACCAGTCCCAGCAGTAGCAGCACCAGTCCCAGCAGTGGCAGCACCAGTCTTACCAGTCCCAGCAGTGGCAGCACCAGTCTTACCAGTTCCAGCAGTAGAAGCACCACTCTTACCAGTCCCAGCAGTAGCAGCACTAGTCTTACCAGTCCCAGCAGCACCAGTCTTACCAGTTTCAGCAGTAGCAGCACCAGTCTTACCAGTCCCAGCAGTAGCAGAACCACTTACCAGTCCCAGCAGCACCAGTCTTACCAGTTCCAGCAGTAGCAGCACCAGTCTTACCAGTTCCAGCAGTAGCAGCACCAGTCTTACCAGTTCCAGCAGTAGGAGCACCAGTCTTACCAGTTCCAGCAGTAGCAGCACCAGTCCTGCCAGTCCCAGCAGTGTCAGCATCAGTTCCAGAAGTAGCAGCACCAGTCTTACCAGCTCCAGTTGTAGCATCAGTGTCATCAGTGTCAGCATTAACTTCAATAGCAGTGAACCAAACGCATGTCTCTCAATGAAGGTATAAACCCATCTACGTGTTCATATCTATAACTTCTATTCTTCTTGTCCTTTTAATATCACATATTTCTAACAGTGTGAATAGGGTAATTTTAGGAATTTGTTGTATCGCTTTGCAGTTTGCATTAATAGTCTCCAGGCTTTAAAATATGATAAATTTCACCTTCGTAACATGAACAGGATATGCACAGGGTTTTGTTTTTTTTTTTAGACAAAAATTTGATTTTTGCCTCAGTAAAAATCTATTCCTAGCTAAGCCCCTGGTAACATTAAACTGGTAAGATGGACCATGTCTAGGCAAAATGATCACATGCTTGACATGATAAAACAAGCCCCACCTTGCTCAGACTTAGAGCCAAAGGATTGTATGAACATGTGCCCATACTCACCTTGCCCAGTCAAGCAAAAGGATCAGCTGTTTAATATCATACAGCATAATGCATCTTGACCAAACAACATGGTCAATAAAGTCTGCTATGTGAGCCAATTAATATATATATATATATATATATATATATATATATATATATATATATATATATATATATATATATATGTTTCTCTACAGCAGTTGAATTGACAGTAGAAAGTTATGTAAAATAGTTTTTTAAAGAAAACCTTTTTTTCATGAAAGAATATTTGTCTGTTAGTTAAAAGGACAGCTTGAAATTGTGTTTAGTTTTTCCTGAAGCTTACAGTACTCCCGAAAACATTTGTGGATCACTAACTTTTTTCCTTTGCACTTTAAGATATATGCTGTTTGTTGGCAACTGAAACTGCCCCTCCTCTAAAGTGATCAGATTGATTAGAGGTACAGTACTTGTGTCTCCCAATACCAATGCATCAAATTAACTTCATATGCAGAATTACATTGATTTTTTTCTATCATGTAATTGAAAAACCCTGTTAGAAATAATATGTAGTGCCTCTTTTTCTTATTAAATCTGTTTGTGTGTTTACGTCTTTGTCTACATGCCTGGTGACATACGAACAGAAAAATAGCTAAGCTTTTCTCGGCAGCCAAATGTTTATGTTTATAATGTTGTGTGCGAGCAGGAAGGCGTGGCCACTGGACTGCGTGTGTGCGTGCGCTTTGTGATTTGGGATTTGGTGTTTAATGTTATGTTAATGTTCTGTTGTTAGGCACACTGGACCTGCAAGGCGGTGTAGCCTACATCCTAGCCCGCGAAAGAACGCTTACTCAACTGTTCAAGTGATGCGCACCATTTCAGACGCTGTCATATATTGACACCGTAAACTACAATACTTAATGCTTTGTCACACAATTACCAGGAATTATTATTCAGTACTGTATTTTAAAGTTGTTTTTTTTATTTTTTACAGTAGTACTAAAATAAAATTGTTTTCAGTTTGCATGAGTGACAAATTATATTAAACACCATGGTTTTAAAAGAACGTCGATAAAAAAAGTCTCATTTAATCAAGAGAAAAAGATAGTAATTTGTGTTTTATTATTTTCGTACCAGAACCGCCCGAGAAATCGTAGCAGTGAAGCAAATCTTATGTTTACCTCATACTTAATACTCATGTATCCTAGAAATCGTCATTAAACAATAGACTTAATGAAACATTTTACGTCAGAAAGTTCCCAGAAGTATCATAAGTATTACCCTTTTCCTCTCTCAGTTCAGCCCAATTGATTATCGTCATCAAGTTTAGTAAAAAAAAAAAATTAAAAAAAATTACCTCAGAAATTCTATCATTGACCCGCATCATTAACAAAAGCAAAATAACCTTTTTTTTATTTTACTCGTGGATGTTGTAGAGCTGTCTGTACGTCTTTAGTTTATATTTTTTCATTCATTCACACAAATAAAGATAATTAGCGTTATTAAAAGGTTTTACTCACCTGTCAGTGAAGAAAGCTCTACCGCCTGTGAAGAAACGTTGAACACCTGCCTCGCGCTGTGGGTTGCGATGGCAGCTGATTGGTTGAGAGGGCAACCGCTGTTGCTGGAGCATTTCTTCGTCGACCGCGCTTTTTCTACTTTTAGTAGTTAATAAATTTCAAACAGCCTTTTGCCAGCGATAGCATAATGTATTTATTTATGTATTTATTTATTTATTTATTTATTTATGTTGTATTGTGTTTTGCAGGGGCATCTTGCCCTGAGGTTTTATTATTGTGTTGAACGTCGTATGGGTTTCTCCTACATATTTATCCAATTAAAGGTTCTGTTCAAGATGGATACAAATGGAAATAAACTACAATACACATGTTATACATACATATACTATTATAAATTCTAGTTAAATATTTGGAAGTAGCAGCACCAGTCTTACCAGCTCCAGTTGTAGCATCAGTGTCATCAGTGTCAGCATTAACTTCAATAGCAGTGAACCAAACGCATGTCTCTCAATGAAGGTATAAACCCATCTACGTGTTCATATCTATAACTTCTATTCTTCTTGTCCTTTTAATATCACATATTTCTAACAGTGTGAATAGGGTAATTTTAGGAATTTGTTGTATCGCTTTGCAGTTTGCATTAATAGTCTCCAGGCTTTAAAATATGATAAATTTCACCTTCGTAACATGAACAGGATATGCACAGGGTTTTGGGGTTTTTTTAGACAAAAATTTGATTTTTGCCTCAGTAAAAATCTATTCCTAGCTAAGCCCCTGGTAACATTAAACTGGTAAGATGGACCATGTCTAGGCAAAATGATCACATGCTTGACATGATTAAACAAGCCCCACCTTGCCCAGACTTAGAGCCAAAGGATTGTATGAACATGTGCCCATACTCACCTTGCCCAGTCAAGCAAAAGGATCAGCTGTTTAATATCATACAGCATAATGCATCTTGACCAAACAACATGGTCAATAAAGTCTGCTATGTGAGCCAATTAATATATATATATATATATATATATATATATATATATATATATATATATATATATATATATATATATATATATATATATGTTTCTCTACAGCAGTTGAATTGACAGTAGAAAGTTATGTAAAATAGTTTTTGAAAGAAAACCTTTTTTTTCATGAAAGAATATTTGTCTGTTAGTTAAAAGGACGGCTTGAAATTGTGTTTAGTTTTTCCTGAAGCTCACAGTACTCCCGAAAACATTTGTGGATCACTCACTTTTTTCCTTTGCACTTTAAGATATATGCTGTTTGTTGGCAACTGAAACTGCCCCTCCTCTAAAGTGATCAGATTGATTAGAGGTACAGTACTTGTGTCTCCCAATACCAATGCATCAAATTAACTTCATATGCAGAATTACATTGATTTTTTCTATCATGTAATTGAAAACCCCTGTTAGAAATAATATGTAGTGACTCTTTTTCTTATTAAATCTGTTTGTGTGTTTACGTCTTTGTCTACATGCCTGGAACGCTTACTCAACTGTTCAAGTGATGCGCACCATTTCAGACGCTGTCATATATTGACACCGTAAACTACAATACTTAATGCTTTGTCACACAATTACCAGGAATTATTATTCAGTACTGTATTTTAACGTTTTTTTTTTTTTACAGTAGTACTAAAATAAAATTGTTTTCAGTTTGCATGAGTGACAAATTATATTAAACACCATGGTTTTAAAAGAACGTCGTTAAAAAAAGTCTCATTTAGTCAAGAGAAAAAGATACAGTAATTTGTGTTTTATTATTTTCGTACCAGAACCGCCCGAGAAATCGTAGCAGAGAAGCAAATCATATATTTACCTCATACTTAATACTCATGTATCCTAGAAATCGTCATTAAACAATAGACTTAATGAAACATTTTACGTCAGAAAGTTCCCAGAAGTATCATAAGTATTACCTTTTTCCTCTCTCAGTTCAGGCCAATTGATTATCGTCATCAGGTTTAGTAAAAAAAAAAAAAAAAAAAAAAAAAAAAAATTACCTCAGAAATTCTATCATTGACCCGCATCATTAACAAAAGCAAAATAACCTTTTTTATTTTAATCGTGGATGTTGTACAGCTGTCTGTACGTCTTTAGTTTATATTTTTTTCATTCATTCACACAAATAAAGATAATTAGCGTTATTAAAAGGTTTTACTCACCTCTCAGTGAAGAAAGCTCTACCGCCTGTGAAGAAACGTTGAACACCTGCCTCGCGCTGTGGGTTGCGATGGCAGCTGATTGGTTGAGAGGGCAACCGCTGTTGCTGGGGCATTTCTTCGTCGACCGCGCTTTTTCTACTTTTAGTAGTTAAAAATTTCAAACAGCCTTTTGCCAGCGATAGCATAATGTATTTATTTATTTATTTATTTATGTTGTATTGTGTTGTGCAGGGGAGTTTTCCCTTCTCGTCGGGTCAGGCAGCATCCTCTGGCTGCTGGGCGACGTAGAGAGGGAGACATGAGAAGAGCAAAGGATTAGATATAAACACTTTCCGCCGGGTCAGACAGCATCCTCCGACTGCTGGGTGACGTAAAAGTGAGAGAGAGAGCAAAGTTTAGACATATAACATACAACAAACTGACTCTCGCTCCCGACGGGTCAGGCAGCATCCTCTGGCTGCTGGGCGTTTAGTGGAGCAAGAGACAGGAAGGGGACGAACAGGACAAAAGGACAGATCCTTCGCAACTCAGTGCAGCATCCTCAGGCAGCTAAGCTGGCAGCTGGGCGGCGTGTAGAGCTTAGGAAAAAGTGTCTCGTGTCCGTTTAGGAGAGACGAAAACAGAGAACCCCCCCCCCCCCCCCCTCGGTCGGGGCCCGCTCGGCAGGTGGAGGCACGGCCTACTGCATGAGGGGGCTGAAATGGTCCTGGACCTGAAATAGAAGAGAGGAGATGGGACAGCAAGGTTGAGGCCTGGAAGGCTTAGCGCATAAGCAGCAGAAGAATAGGATGTGGCCGGGGGTCCCCTCAGGCCGGCGAGGAACAGCCGGGCGGCAGTGGTTGAGACGAGAGGCCGACCCGGACAGCCGGGGGAGTGAGACTCACTTCCCCCCCTGAGGGAGCCCTGTGCGGACAGTGCGATATGGAAAGGAGCAGAGGTGGGGAGGAGGAGGAACAAAAAAGAGGTATGACACAGGCCCGGTTTTTGGGATGGAACCGCTTAACAGTCTCGCGTTTTGATTGGTCCATGTCTGTCACATGAATATGTCGTCACACGAGTGGAAAAGCGTGCAGGCATTTTTAACATTGTGATCAGATAGAGTGATCTGCTTTCCACAACCTTACCATTAAAATATAATGTGGTATTACACTGTACTGATATTACAAACTATGAGGAATTACTTTATATAAATTATCATGTTATGCACGAATGTAAGAATTGGCTTTCTGTGGTGGTGTACTTTTTTCTTTCAAGTAGCATATATCGATAATCGTTTTTGCGATATATTTTAATATAAAACATATACGGTATTGCAGTTTTGTTACAGAATACATTAGTTTATCTCTAATGTAATCACAGTTTTACATATAGACTGCCCCTGTTTTCATTTACGTCGCAAATTCTGGGCTGCTTTGCTTTTCAGATAATGTCCCAAATTCTGGGCCGATTTGGTTTGCAGATAACATCCCAAATTCTGGGCCGCTTTGGTTTTTAGATAACGTCCCAAATTCTGGGCCGCTTTGGTTTTTAGATAACGTCCCAAATTCTGGGCCGCTTTGATAACATCCCAATTTCTGGGCTGCTCTGGTTTTCAGATAACGTTCCGAATTCTGCATTTTCGAATTCAGGCCAGTTTTTGAGCTATTCTGCTTAGCTGACAGCCGAGTTTCTAAGTCATGCATGCACAGTTTACCATAAACTGGACCGTTAACTCATTTAAGAGTACATGAATCAAAGTTAATGTATTTTTTACTCTCCTCAGAAAACATTTAGGAACATGGTATACCAAAAAAAAAAAAAAGGTCATCTCATTTGCTTATGTAATGTCCATCAATATATAGTGAGGCATAGGGGTTTATCAGAACTTCTGGGTTTAAGAGACCAGTGACCTTCAACAACTTCAAATAAATCCTATTGTATTGTATTAGTCAGCATTTCCCTTATCTATTCCTGATCATTTATACTGTAGGTCAGGGGTTTTCAACCTTTTTTTGAAACTGTAGCCCTTCTATCTGGAGGTTTCAGCTCGAGTACCCCTTTACAATTTTCGCTCAACTGAACGGTACCTCAGTTACAATAAAATGGAGAATAATCTGATGACCCCCCCCCCCCCTGTTTATTTAATAAGTCTGGGTGACAAACTGCTGGTTTAGGACAGAACAACAAACAGTAAGCTTAATTCTTAAAACTTTTAACTACAAGTATTTGGATGCACAGAATTAAAAAGACAAGTATTAGGTTAGGAGCACACCTATTTTTTGTAACTTTGACGGCCTTTTGTAAAAGTTTGAAGACCTTTTGATACCTAGCATACACTGCAATACCCAGCAAAGTTATACACTGATATTCTGATAGCACAGCAATTCAAATGAAGTTTGTAATTGGTTGTGTTCCTCAAATACACAATAAAAAGTTATATTTATAGGGTATACAGTTATACAGCGATACAGTGGTTTCGGACATCTAAGAACAGGTACTGCGAGCATCTGGATTCATACTCAGAGGTACTCTGTAGCCTCCTGGGACATTCACAGCTTGTTTGACACCCTCTTGTAGTTGCCCGTTTCTGCATATAAAGCAAAATGCTGTTTGTCAATCTCTCTTTTTTCTTATAAATCAGTCTTTGCAAGAATCATTCCAAAAACACTTGAATCAGTTAGGCACTACAGGCCTTTAAATTGCAGTACCAATTTGCAAGTTGCTAAGTGGTTGCGTTCCTCAAATTTGCAGTGCAAAGTGATATCTTAAAGAATAGGGTATGTAGTGCTTTTTTTCGCCTCCCCTTGCTTTTGGTGCAAAACTGTGCTCTGATACACTCAGGCTGATACTGTGATCACAAAACACTTGTAATGGACTTAAATTGGTGCTTCTGTACTCTTTTTAGATGCACAACAATCTTAGCTAAAGAAAATGGGTTCCTTCGAGTTCGTAAGACCCACGACCGCCATTAGCTGAGCCTTACCCCGATGGTGTTTTTATAATGGGATTTGCCATAGGGAAGGGGGTGGTCTCTTATCGTACCCGTATCTCCACGACCCCTGGGCCAACAAACTCAGAAGGACATTCTTTGCATACACAAGAGTCTTAGCTAAAGAAAGACATCAGCCACGGGTTCAAACGCCACCCCACCGCCAGATGGTGGCCGTTGCCCCAAAGGGGTTTTATAATGGGATTTCCCATAGACATTTTTCAGGGTGCTGTATCTTGGGTTCCGGGGGTCCCCAAGACTTGAAAATCGGTATGGAGGTCCACCTCGGGGCCCCTGTCGATCCCTCCAAGCAACGTGTCCCCAGCTAGAAAGGACACCAGTTTAGACTTTTTTTGCCAACCTGGAGCTCAAAAGCTATTGGAAATGCAACCTTGACATTCCATCATGCTGAAAATGTGAAAATTTGTTGAAAATGTAGCATTTGAAAACGGGTGGCTCCCTGTGAAAGAGGGCCCCCAGACATGACCCTAGGAAGTTCAACCCGGTTTCTAGGCCCCGGGGTCATGGAGATATGACCCCGAAAAGGGTAGTTTTTGGACATTTTTGACAGGGCGTATCTCGGGTTCTGTGGGGGTTAGGAACTTGATTTTTTTTTTTGCGTTGGGGCCCCATGGGGCCCCGCACAAGGAGTCACTATTTTTATGGTTCAAATGCCAGGACGGCTTGGCAAAGTGAATTTTTTCGTCATGACATGAATTTTTGGGTGAACCACCACACCTTTTTAGGGGGTGGTTTGGGGTGCTCCCCTGAGTCTATATCACTTTGAATGGTGGTTCTACGTGCTCGGGTTCGAGAGATATGCCTGAAAATGTGTTTTATAACACTGCCATAGACATGAATGGGGCTGAATACCCGAAAATATATTTTGCAAAGAATTGCTAAGGTGGGTGTATGCGTGCAGGGGTTGTATGGTGGGTGTATGCGTGCAGGGGTTGCATAGTGGTGTGTGCGTGCAGGGGTTGCATGGTGGGTGTATGCATGCGGGGGTTGCATGGTGGGTGTATGCGTGCAGGGGTTGCATGGTGGTGTGTGCGTGCAGGGGTTGCATGGTGGGTGTATGCGTGCAGGGGTTGTATGGTGGGTGTATGCGTGCAGGGGTTGCATAGTGGTGTGTGCGTGCAGGGGTTGCATGGTGGGTGTATGATTGCAGGGGTTGCATGGTGGGTGCATGCGTGCAGGGGTTGCATGGTGGTGTGTGCGTGCAGGGGTTGCATGGTGGGTGTATGCGTGCAGGGGTTGTATGGTGGGTGTATGCGTGCAGGGGTTGCATGGTGGTGTGTGCGTGCAGGGGTTGCATGGTGGGTGTATGCATGCAGGGGTTGCATGGTGGGTGTATGCGTGCAGGGGTTGCATGGTGGTGTGTGCGTGCAGGGGTTGCATGGTGGGTGTATGCGTGCAGGGGTTGCATGGTTGGTGTATGCATGCAGGGGTTGCATGGTGGTACACGTGTGTGGAGGGGAATTGGAGTTCAGGTTTTGCGCACAAGAGGGGCGGGGAAAAGACTGGGAAGGGTAGGGTAAAAGAAAAATTACTACAAGCATTTATTTTCACTTTCGACTCCCAGTCTCCTTACCATCACTTTATGATTTTATTTTGTGATTATTTAATTATTGTCAAAATAAACGGCCTTCATCTACTCACAGTTGCAGTCTCATTTCTGTCCAAAAAGAACCTGAAACACTACAATATATTGATGGACGTTACATAAGAAAATGAGATGTCCTTTTTTCGGAATACCATGTTCCTTCCCAAAAATGTGTTTTAATATTAGCCTTTAATAAAGGAAAACGGCTGCTTTAATTAATTTTCATGTATCTATTTCAGTGCAATGTAGTTTCTTCATGTAATAAGAAATACGTTTAACATTTACATTTTTGTTTTTTTCATTAAAAAAAAAAAAAAAAAAAAAGATTTCTGGGGAGAGTAAAAAATACATGAACTTTGATTAATGTACTAAGGGTTACTCTCAAATAAATTCACGATCCAGTTTATGGTAAACTGTGCATGCATGACTTAGAAACTCGGCTGTCAGCTGATTCCCCAAAACTGAGCTGAATTCGGAAATGCAAAGCGGCCCAGAATTTGGGATGTTATCTAAAAACCAAGGCTGCCCAGAATTTGGGACGTTATCTAAAAACCAAAGCGGCCCAGAATTTGGGACGTTATCTAAAAACCAAGGCGGCCCAGAATTTGGGACGTTATCTAAAAACCAAGGCGGCCCAGAATTTGGGACATTATCTGAAAAGCAAAGCGGCCCAGAATTTGGGAAGTAAATGAAAACAGGGGCAGTCTATATGTAAAACTGTGATTACATTAGAGATAAACTAATGTATCCTGTAACAAAACTGCAATAGCGTATATGTTTTATATTAAAATATATCGCAAAAACGATTATCGATATATGCTACTTGAAAGAAAAAAGTACATCACCACAGAAAGCCAATTCCTACATTCGTGCACAACATGATAATTTATATAAAGTAATTCCTCATAGTTTGTAATATCAGTACAGTGTAATACCACATTATATTTTAATGGTAAGGTTGTGGAAAGCAGATCACTCTATCTGATCACAATGTTAAAATGCCTGCAAGCTTTTCCACTCGTGTGACGACATATTCATGTGACAGACATGGACCAATCAAAACGCGAGACTGTTATGCGGTTCCATCCCAAAAACCGGGCCTGTGTCATACCTCGCTTGTCCTGCTGCTCCAACACAAGCTACCTTAAGAGCCGGTACGATGCGGTCAATGGGTGAAGTTCGTCAGGAGTACTGCATAAAAAAAAAAAAACGAGTGTGTTGTCGTGGCAGTTGGTGATCAAAGAAATAAAACAAAATAAAATCAATAAATAATAATGTCATAGACTTAAAGTCATACCTTTGAAGTCATAATGCATTGCAAGTGTTATTAGGGAATGTTGTGCTGTGTTTTCAAGCGCTTCAATGTGACAGCGGGTGCGTTCACGGAGATCAAGAGCAGCCGGAGATCAAGAGCAGCCGCCGCAGGGGAGGGATACCATAGTAAATAGGTTACCTATTTACCATGGTATCTCTCCCCTGGGTGCGTTGTGTTTTGGTGAGCAGTAATGCAGGAAAGCAGCGGGCGGGATGGCGAGCTTGTCCTGCTGCTCCAACACAAGCTACCTTAAGAGCCGGTATACCGCTAGCTACCATATACCGCTAGATACGAATGCATAGTAGTATACTGGCCAAGGGCGTTGGTTTTGCCCAGAGCCGTAACTAAGCTTTTAGCTACCGGGGCATGCAAATACATATAAACGTTTTACTTAAAACGTGAATTAACGTCTTAAATCGTGTTAAAAGTGAGCAGTTACCTTGGAATTACACACCAGGTTCAGACGCAATGATTGGACTTATGTATCCGCAGGCGACCTGAGACTCACCGTTTCAACGGTGTCAGGAGTGCTCAACAGAAAAGAATGCTAGAGAAAAATATTGTATACTGGCCAAGGGCGTTGGTTTTGCCCAGAGCCGTAACTAAGCTTTTAGCTACCGGGGCATGCAAATACATATAAACGTTTTACTTAAAACGTGAATTAACGTCTTAAATCGTGTTAAAAGTGAGCAGTTACCTTGGAATTACACACCAGGTTCAGACGCAATGATTGGACTTATGTATCCGCAGGCGACCTGAGACTCACCGTTTCAACGGTGTCAGGAGTGCTCAACAGAAAAGAATGCTAGAGAAAAATATTGTATACTGGCCAAGGGCGTTGGTTTTGCCCAGAGCCGTAACTAAGCTTTTAGCTACCGGGGCATGCAAATATATATAAACGTTTTACTTGAAACGTGAATTAACGTCTTAAATCGTGTTAAAAGTGAGCAGTTACCTTGGAATTACACACCAGGTTCAGACGCAATGATTGGACTTATGTATCCGCAGGCGACCTGAGACTCACCCTTTCAACGGTGTCAGGAGTGCTCAACAGAAAAGAATGCATAGAGAAAAATATTGTATACTGGCCAAGGGCGTTGGTTTTGCCCAGAGCCGTAACTAAGCTTTTAGCTACCGGGGCATGCAAATATATATATATATATATATATATATATATATATATATATATATATATATATATCTTGCATGCACCTCCGGGATGAAGCAACCGGAGGTGGATGGAAAGACTCCATATCGTAGCTAGCGGGGCACGCAAGACTCCATATCGGAGCTACCGGGGCATGCAATTATATATATATATATATATATATATATATATATATATATATATATATATATATATATATATATATATATATATATATAAATTATTGTTATTTTTTTTCTTTTTTCTTTTTTTTTTTTGGATGTTAGGAGTTAGGATGGTATTTACTCGCGCATAGTTTTGAATGTTATTTCCGAATCTCTCCTTTAACATGTCTGAAGGGGACACTGTATTACTTAAAACGTGAATTAACGTCTTAAATCGTGTTAAAAGTGAGCAGTTACCTTGGGATTACACACCAGGTTCAGACGCAATGATTGGACTTATGTATCCGCAGGCGACCTGAGACTCACCCTTTCAACGGTGTCAGGAGTGCTCAACAGAAAAGAATGCATAGAGAAAAATATTGTATACTGGCCAAGGGCGTTGGTTTTGCCCAGAGCCGTAACTAAGCTTTTAGCTACCGGGGCATGCAAATATATATATATATATATATATATATATATATATATATATATATATATATATATATATATATATATATATCCTGCATGCACCTCCGGGATGAAGCAACCGGAGGTGGATGGAAAGACTCCATATCGTAGCTAGCGGGGCACGCAAGACTCCATATCGGAGCTACCGGGGCATGCAATTATATATATATATATATATATATATATATATATATATATATATATATATATATATATAAAAATTATTGTTATTTTTTTTCTTTTTTCTTTTTTTTTTTTGGATGTTAGGAGTTAGGATGGTATTTACTCGCGCATAGTTTTGAATGTTATTTCCGAATCTCTCCTTTAACATGTCTGAAGGGGACACTGTATTACTTAAAACGTGAATTAACGTCTTAAATCGTGTTAAAAGTGAGCAGTTACCTTGGGATTACACACCAGGTTCAGACGCAATGATTGGACTTATGTATCCGCAGGCGACCTGAGACTCACCGTTTCAACGGTGTCAGGAGTGCTCAACAGAAAAGAATGCATAGAGAAAAATATTGTATACACTCTTAGAAAAAATTTAAAACAATATGTTAGTGTGTCATTGTACTCATTCACACTTATTCTTTCGTTAAGGTTTAACGGTTCTTAAATTTCTTCCATTTCTAATTGGCCATTTTGTCCCAACAGAAGATGAACACTGGCAGCACTACCTTCTGTTTCGTGAAATAGTAGACTTTGTAATGTCTCCTGTTGTGAAAAAGTCGTCACTTTCACATTTGCAGATTTTAATTGGAGAATTTCTCAGCGAATTTAATAGACTGTATCCTGGTAATTTTATACCAAAATTGCATTACTTGGTACACTACCCCAGATTGCTAGCTGAATTTGGACCACTTTGATCACTTTGGTGCTTACGTTTTGAAGGAAAGCACCAGTACTTTAAGCGGCTTGCAAGAAATGTGTGGAACTTCCGGAACATCTGCTTTACTTTAGCAAAAAGACATCAACAAAGACAGTGTTGGGATTTTTGTTGTGCAGATGCTTTGCATCAGTCATATGAGCAAGAAGGGTCTTGTGTTGTTCAGCTATCATCTACATCTTTGAAAGACATTATTCTTGAAAAATGCAATATTCAAGCCAGTGAACTTGAAGCTGATGAAACCATACTGAAAGTAAAGAAACTAACTGTGGATCACGTGAAATACGAAGTCAAGGATTACTTCATTGTCGATGTAGTCCATGAGGATTTACCCATTTTTTTCAAAATCTTGCATCAGTTTAGGTGTACATGGATTTTGTGTGGGAAACTGTATTTTGCTCTGGAATTTAATTCTCACCTTCATGCCTTGTACTGTGGTGTACATTAACACCTGGCAATGAAGTTGACTACCATGCACTAGATGCTTATGAAGACAGTGATGGATGTTTATATATTGCACCTCATCATACTGTGTATAAGGTACTGCTTGCATTTAAAACTGTGATATTAATTACAATGGCAGGTTAACATTGGTGCTTATTTTTCTGATTAATTTTATGTTTTTTTGTTCATTAGGTGACGAAATAGATGGTGAGACTCTTTTAGGTCTGACAGAACATATGATTGGAAAGATCTTCCGAACTATGAAGGACCAAGTCAAATTTTTAAAGGCTCTCGAGAACCTTAAAAGGTATGTAATGACAAATATATTATACATTATGTTAGTCTATTGTTGTGTTTTAGTATTTACATTTAAATACCACATACTATACAGGAATCACTTTGAAAAGTATAAATTACTACTACCAGTACGCTTTTTGTATTGTAATGTTGTATTGTAAGAAAGATGTATATTATGGGAGTACATGTCTTTATGGAAACACACACAGAGAGAGAGAGAGAGAGAGAGAGAGAGAGAGAGAGAGAGAGAGAGAGAGAGAGAGAGAGAGAGAGAGAGAGAGAGAGAGAGAGAGAGAGAGGTATTTTCACTAGTTTAATTCCTGAAAATGAGGACTGGGAATGTATGGTTTTAAACTTCTGTGTAGAAAATTAATATGGCTGTTATATTATAAGGCTCTGTTTAAATATCAAGTCTTTAGATTTTTTCAGGTGATTAAAATTATGAAATATTGTTTTTTTTGTAGTTTTTTGTATTTTCATAGAACAAAAGCAAATGAGCATATTGTTTCAGAGAAGGTGCTACCAGTAGAATGCAGAGAAGTGCCACAAACCTCAACAAGTGTTCATGTTTGGACCGCATGTTATACATTGCCTATATTTCCTCCAGTTGTACAGATGGCCCTTGATAGAAAGGACATTGGTTTCAAATCAAAAGACAAATCTGCCCTTCGTGCAGCTCTAATACAGACTCTGTTTGATGACCTCAGCAAATATACGCTGTAAGAACTGAGATTTCGGTGTTTGTTTTAGATACATAGGCAACCAATTTTAGAATAATTACATAACATAAAATAGCATATTCATTTTTAAAATGATTACTATTTTTTTTTAAAATCTATCATAACAGCAATATTTTATTCAAGAGAAAAAGTTTTATTAAATTCATTTTCATAATGCTTTTCAGCATGTTTTTTTTGTAAATTAAAGCAATTGTAAAATGCAACTGTATTTCATGACATTATTTCTCAAATATATATTTTTCTTACAATTCACTTACAATTCATATGCCTATATTATTTTCTAATCTGTATATTTAGGTATCCAGACCACATAATGTACAGTACTGTGCTAAGTACTTTGTGCTGTAAGTACAGATTTCTAAGGGATGACAGCCAAACTGGATATGTGAGTATACATTTGGTAGTTATATTCATAAAAGAAATAGTCGAATAAACATTAATTTGTCAAAATTATGCAGCGTTAAATATATTTTTACTAGTTGATATGTATTTTTTATAGCCAGATAATGGACATAGGTTTAACTTTCTATCATTGTTTCAGGCTACTCTACTTGAAATACTGAGAAATAAATTCAAAAAAGAGAGAAAGACACTTATTTCAGTGGAGACTGTAGAAGACATGAAAAAAAAGTTTGGTGCTGTGGGTCGAGGAAGGAAGCGTGCACCAGAGCAACAGCAACCGCTCATGAAAAAGAGAAGAGAATCTGTAAGCCTAACTCTTGGATCTGCATTGACAGAAATAGATTGAAATAGAATTACATACTTTATATATGTACATACATGCGATTGTGTAGTTTATTAGCTAATTGGCTTTCATGGAGAGTACTTGATCTTTAGCATTTTTCCAGAGTAAAGAAAAGCACAGAGAATACATGCAGTAAATGCCTGATCATAAGTATTGAATTACTTAACGTTATGATACATATTGCAGATGCAAAGTGAGGAGTTCCCAGGAGAAGACGAGCATAGTATTGCCAAACACTTGGACTCCATAAGAAAAGAAATAACGAAATTGAGGCCGAACATTGAAGCCATATGTGACAGCATGAATAGAACTGTACACACTCGGGAAAGAATGATGGAGAAGAAGTCCACTGAAGAAGTCCTTGGTCTGTTTCCATTCCTAAAGCATCCTAAACTGGTAGGTACTAGTTTTTATTCTACTATGGTGATTGATGAGAGATTAATATTTTTAGTTATAAGCATGTATAATCACTTTAATTAGTCCTCCTAGGTGATCTTTCTGCATCAGCAATCCACCTGCTCCAGCTTTTACAAAACTCCACTGCTCCTGGTTTTTCCCATGCAACTTCTTTCTGCTCGCATTCAGTTTAGTTTGATTTTGTTTTATTTATTGATTTTTTTAACTACTACATTATTTGTAAGTATTCAACTCTTTTTTACAGCTGTGTATATCGCCTTGGATAAAGGCATATGATAAATAAATAAATATAATAATAACTTTAGCATCTGTATTTTAGCTGTTGCACGAAGTAGAACTACGTTTTGGAGTAAACTTGGAACGGAACCTAATGAGTGGCCTATCCAGAATGGTAGATGCTATTTTCAGACTTTCTAGTGGGCATCTTCTAACTACTGTGATGTCCTACATTGAAGATGCTTCAGATAAGACACAAGGAAATGGTAATGTATAAGAAATATTTATTGTACATCAAATTGTTTTGACCTATCTCAGAATAGGATCTATAAATAACTATTAAACAGAAAATGATGCAACTTCATTTCATACACTTGGAGCATAATATTTCATGGGGAAGATAGCTGGTATTTAACTCTCACAGGGGCATAAAAACCAATGCGAAAAACCTGCATGAACAGATTTTTAGAAACTTTGTTGATACTGTTCTTAACATTTTTTTGCTCCAATCCACAATAACGTTTGTATCAGTGGTGGTCAGTCCTGGTCCTGGAGAGCTACAGTCGTGTGTGTGTGTTTTTTTTAGGTACCTTTAAATCATTTAAACTATTCTTTATCTGTGCAGTTTAGCAAATAATGAATTCATGAATGTAACTGAGAGCACTGGTGGAATGCAAAGCCAAAGATCCTGTACCTCTCAGACCAGGGTTGCTCAACATTCTTCCGTTTGCTTTGTACTTTGTATATGATCTGATACCCTATTTGTAGGACTGAGAATGAATGCTGCATTGTTGCTGTTGCCAGCTTTGTTTCGAGAGAGGGAAAATCTGTTTGTTGTTGACCAAGTAAGTTAATTGAGCTCTACTTTTTAAATGTAGCTTAACTGAATTGATGTTTTCAATGTTAAATACAAAGTCAAATTATCATTTAGAGATATCTCAAAATGAGTTTGAAATATCTCCAAATTAATTCCTGATATCTGTAAACCATTTTGAGATATCTTAAAATATGTTAAGATATCTCTAATTATTTCAAAATATTTTAAGATATATTCAACTGATTTAAGGATATTTTGAAATATTTAAAGATATCTGTTAAATATTTAAAGGTATCTCTTAATTTGGCTTGCCATAAATGTGTACTTAATGAATTATGAGGGAGACTTGTAGGCAATTAACAGGAGTTTAAGACGTTCCTCGCTGTTTTAAGTGAGATCCGACAGTTAAAATGTTTTTAAAGGGAGGAATATTACGAAATCCCTTTAAAGTAGCCGCAGCCCCACCACACGAGCCGCCACTGCTTGTAGGTATGGTGAGATGCTGCTGAAGTACAATTTCACATAATTTATTGTTGAATAAAGTTATTAATTATTATTTTAAAATCTATACAGGTACCACCATCACCTACGCCAACTATCGTTTTCAAGGGAACAACAAGCCCATTGGCAGCAGATGACATCTCTGTTTGTGTTGATGGAATTGAGATACTCAGTGATTATCCAGGAATGGATATCACCCTTGCTGTTGAATGTATTTTTTCTCTTTATTTTTCCTTGGGCATTGAGTATCCTAAAGCTCTAAAAAATTGTCTGACTTTCATGGAAAGGTACTTCATGAAGCTGAGTATCTCTGACAAAGTACCTTTGCCAGTGTTAAAGATGTACAGTCAAATAACTGCACTTTTACTTGGGGAATAATTATATTGATCTGATGGAATGCCATTTTAACATTTAATCTGAAATTAAATGAATTTATTGTGTCAACTATTTAATTTGATTACAAAAACAGAATATTTGATATAAAAATGTAATTGTACATATAAAAAAAAGTATTTATTTTAAATGTAAATGGCTGATTAGAAAATTAATTGTTTATAACAAATGTAAATTGTTTTTAATAGAAGTTTTGATCTCAAAAAACTAATAAACATTCAGTCTTAATTTATAGATATCATAAACTCATAATAAGCTCTGATCTAAATACTGTACTGTAGCTCTTCTAATTTGTGCCACCAAAAAATGAATAAGAAAAAAGAAACCCACGTTCATCAGTTTCAATATACATTTTATCTCAGCTTTTTCAAGGTCTATTACATGTTCTTGAAAATGTATTTTGTGTAAGTTTCAGGAAAATCTGTGGGATGCATAGATTTATTTTCCAGTTTGCTGCGAGACCCTTTTTTTCACTGTGTAAATAATATGGTTTAATTATTAAAAACACACAGGTTGAATAAAACGGTGTAAAACTGTATATAACTAAACCTGAAACTACTCTAATGGTTTAACCTGTAAAAACAATAAATTGTTATATAAATGTTTAATAAATAAATTGTTGGCATCCTGAATTGAGTGATTTATCAAAGCACTTACACTTCTGAGGTTGGGGGATTCTAAAGGATGTGAAGAGCTCTTAACGGTATACATTTGTTTTTTCTCAGTTGAACCAAACAACCCTCCATAGAATGTTAATTGTAAGGTTCAATAGTGTAACTCTTATGGTTCTATATTAAACCTCAATAGAAGGTTCTTCAGAGGAACCAATATGGTTCTGTATTATACCATTAATATAAGAACCATGGTGGTTCTTTATTAAACCTCTAATGCAGGGTTCTTCCAAAGAACCATTTTAAAAGGTTCCATATAGCACTTCAAAATGGTTCCAAATCTATACCAGCAGATAGAACCTTTTAGGGTTCTATATTGTACCCTTTTTTTTAAGAGTGTACTGCATAAAAAAACGAGTGTGTTGTCGTGGCAGTTGGTGATCAAAGAAATAAAACAAAATAAAATCAATAAATAATAATGTCATAGACTTAAAGTCATACCTTTGAAGTCATAATGCATTGCAAGTGTTATTAGGGAATGTTGTGCTGTGTTTTCAAGCGCTTCAATGTGACAGCGGGTGCGTTCACGGAGATCAAGAGCAGCCGGAGATGAAGAGCAGCCGCCGCAGGGGAGGGATACCATGGTAAATAGGTTACCTATTTACCATGGTATCTCTCCCCTGGGTGCGTTGTGTTTTGGTGAGCAGGAAAGCAGCGGGCGGGATGGCGAGCTTGTCCTGCTGCTCCAACACAAGCTACCTTAAGAGCCGGTACGATGCGGGCAATGGGTGAAGTTCGTCAGGAGTACTGCATAAAAAAAAAAACGAGTGTGTTGTCGTGGCAGTTGGTGATCAAAGAAATAAAATCAATAAATAATAATGTCATAGACTTAAAGTCATACCTTTGAAGTCATAATGCATTGCAAGTGTTATTAGGGAATGTTGTGCTGTGTTTTCAAGCGCTTCAATGTGACAGCGGGTGCGTTCACGGAGATCAAGAGCAGCCGGAGATCAAGAGCAGCCGCCGCAGGGGAGGGATACCATGGTAAATAGGTTACCTATTTCCCATGGTATCTCTCCCCTGGGTGCGTTGTGTTTTGGTGAGCAGGAAAGCAGCGGGCGGGATGGCGAGCTTGTCCTGCTGCTCCAACACAAGCTACCTTAAGAGCCGGTACGATGCGGGCAATGGGTGAAGTTCGTCAGGAGTACTGCATAAAAAAAAAAAAACGAGTGTGTTGTCGTGGCAGTTGGTGATCAAAGAAATAAAATCAATAAATAATAATGTCATAGACTTAAAGTCATACCTTTGAAGTCATAATGCATTGCAAGTGTTATTAGGGAATGTTGTGCTGTGTTTTCAAGCGCTTCAATGTGACAGCGGGTGCGTTCACGGAGATCAAGAGCAGCCGGAGATCAAGAGCAGCCGCCGCAGGGGAGGGATACCATGGTAAATAGGTTACCTATTTACCATGGTATCTCTCCCCTGGGTGCGTTGTGTTTTGGTGAGCAGGAAAGCAGCGGGCGGGATGGCGAGCTTGTCCTGCTGCTCCAACACAAGCTACTTTAAGAGCCCGTACGATGCGGTCAATGGGTGAAGTTCGTCAGGAGTACTGCATAAAAAAAAACGAGTGTGTTGTCGTGGCAGTTGGTGATCAAAGAAATAAAATCAATAAATAATAATGTCATAGACTTAAAGTCATACCTTTGAAATCATAATGCATTGCAAGTGTTATTAGGGAATGTTGTGCTGTGTTTTCAAGCGCTTCAATGTGACAGCGGGTGCGTTCACGGAGATCAAGAGCAGCCGGAGATCAAGAGCAGCCGCCGCAGGGGAGGGATACCATGGTAAATAGGTTACCTATTTACCATGGTATCTCTCCCCTGGGTGCGTTGTGTTTTGGTGAGCAGGAAAGCAGCGGGCGGGATGGCGAGCTTGTCCTGCTGCTCCAACACAAGCTACCTTAAGAGCCGGTACGATGCGGTCAATGGGTGAAGTTCGTCAGGAGTACTGCATAAAAAAAAAAAAACGAGTGTGTTGTCGTGGCAGTTGGTGATCAAAGAAATAAAACAAAATAAAATCAATAAATAATAATGTCATAGACTTAAAGTCATACCTTTGAAGTCATAATGCATTGCAAGTGTTATTAGGGAATGTTGTGCTGTGTTTTCAAGCGCTTCAATGTGACAGCGGGTGCGTTCACGGAGATCAAGAGCAGCCGGAGATGAAGAGCAGCCGCCGCAGGGGAGGGATACCATGGTAAATAGGTTACCTATTTACCATGGTATCTCTCCCCTGGGTGCGTTGTGTTTTGGTGAGCAGGAAAGCAGCGGGCGGGATGGCGAGCTTGTCCTGCTGCTCCAACACAAGCTACCTTAAGAGCCGGTATACCGCTAGCTACCATATACACCTAGATACGAATGCATAGTAGTATACTGGTCAAGGGCGTTGGTTTTGCCCAGAGCCGTAACTAAGCTTTTAGCTACCGGGGCATGCAAATATATATATATATATATATATATATATATATATATATATATATATATATATATATATATATATATAAATTATTGTTATTTTTTTTCTTCTTTCTTTTTTTTTTGGATGTTAGGAGTTAGGATGGTATTTACTCGCGCATAGGTTTGAATGTTATTTCCGAATCTCTCCTTTAACATGTCTGAAGGGGACACTGTATTACTTAAAACGTGAATTAACGTCTTAAATCGTGTTAAAAGTGAGCAGTTACCTGGGCTTACACACCAGGTTCAGACGCAATGATTGGACTTATGTATCCGCAGGCGACCTGAGACTCACCGTTTCAACGGTGTCAGGAGTGCTCAACAGAAAAGAATGCATAGAGAAAAATATTGTATACTGGCCAAGGGCGTTGGTTTTGCCCAGAGCCGTAACTAAGCTTTTAGCTACCGGGGTATGCAATATATATATATATATATATATATATATATATATATATATATATATATATATATATATATATATATATATATATATATATATTGCATGCACCTCCGGAATGAAGCAACCGGAGGTGGATGGAAAGACTCCATATCGTAGCTAGCGGGGCATGCAAGACTCCATATCGGAGCTACCGGGGCATGCAATTATTTATATATATATATATATATATATATATATATATATATATATATATATATATATATATATATATATATATATATAAATTGCATGGATCTCCGGAATGAAGCAACCGGAGGTGGATGGAAAGACTCAATATTGCAGCTACAGCATACAAACATTCTAAAAGTTATAAACAAAATAGGTGTATTTTTTCTTCCAATACCTCTCAGTTAATTATTATTATTTGTTTTGTTAATTCAATACAATCTAGGTAGCGATATATATAATTGTTATTTTTTTTTCTTTTTTTTTTTTTTGGATGTTAAGAGTTAGGATGGTATTTACTCGCGCATAGTTTTGTATGTTATTTCCGAATTTCTCCTTAGACATGTCTGAAGGGGACACTGTATTACTTAAAACGTGAATTAACGTATTAAAACGTGTTAACTGTGAGCAGTTACCTTGGGATTACACACCAGGTTCAGACGCATTGAATGGACTAATGTATCCGCAGGCGACCTAAGACTCACCGTTTCAACGGTGTCAGTAGTGCTCAACAGAAAATAATGCATACAGAAAAATATTGTATACTGGCCATGGGCTTTGGTTTTGCCCAGCGCCGTAACTAGGCATTTAGCTACCGGGGCATGCAAATACACACACACATATATATATATATATATATATATATATATAAATAAAAAAATTGCATGGACCTCCGGAATGAAGCAACCGGAGGTGGACGGAAAGACTCAATATTGCAGGTACAGGGGCATGCAAGACTCCATATCGTAGATACCGGGCATGCAATTATATATATATATATATATATATATATATATATATATATATATATATATATATATATATATATATATATATATATATAGTTATTTTTTTTCTCTTTTTTTTTGGATGTTAGGAGTTAAGATGGTATTTACTCGCGCATAGTTTTGTATGTTATTTCCGAATTTCTCATTTAACATGTCTGAAGGGGACACTGTATTACTTAAAACGTGAATTAACATATTATAACGTGTTAACTGTGAGCAGTTACCTTGTGATTAAACACCAGGTTCAGACGCATTGATTGGACTAATGTATCCGCAGGCGACCTAAGACTCACCGTTTCAACGGTGTCAGTAGTGCTCAACGGAAAATAATGCATACAGAAAAAATATTGTATACTGGCCATGGGCTTTGGTTTTGCCCACCGCCGTAACTAAGCATTTAGCTACCGGGGCATGCAAATATATATATATTTGTGGCACACTCTACAACCCGGTTTCTCAGAGACGTCGGATTCAGCGGCGAAGAGTTGCGTCGCACAGTGAAGAACTTATCTGAAGCAGCAGAGAGGAGCAGCAACTGGCTGTGGTTGAGACGGAAAGATTCTGACTGGGGATCCCAAGCACAATAGAAAGAAAGAAACGCTGATGTACAGGTAAGTAAGCTGGGCTGAGTTGAGTGGGGGACGGAGGGGGGTCATGCTGGGACGCCAGAATCACCGTCGAGCCCTCTTGAAGTGTCGTGGGCTAGTCGACGAAACACTGAGGATGGAAGGTGCCCACTTGAAAACCCCAGAGATGTACCCTACTTAGCTCAATCCAGACGGTTGTCATGCTGATGCGCTGGGGAGGCCGCACTTTGGTTGATCCCCGGAGCCAGCATCGCAGCCGTCGTGTGTGCTGATGCGCCAGGGAGGCAAAATAAGCTGATCCCTGGAGCCAGCATTACACTTCAGCCATTAACACCAGACAGAAGGATATCTACATCATCATATGGAAGGAAACGTAAATGGATGGAGACACATATGGATCACATTAGTTTACTGTAAAGCTACGTCTTAGTTGGTGCTTATCTTGGCGAGAGCCGAGTTCAAATCAGCATGAAGTTTTAACATCTACTCTTGTGTAATGGAAATCATATATATATATATATATAAATTGCATGGACCTCCGGAATGAAGCAACCGGAGGTGGATGGAAAGACTCAATATTGCAGCTACCGTGGCATGCAAGTCTCCATATCGTAGATACCGGGGCATGCAATTATATATATATATATATGATGGAGAGGCATATTCCCATTCCCTTAATAGTTAGGATGGTATTTACTCGAGCATACACTCTAAATCTGGGGTTGATACTGTGGAGGAAGCTTTTAAGGTGCTTCGAAGAACCTTTTTACTAGGGTTCCATGAGGAACCTTACAAATAAGGATCTTTTAAGAACCTCAAGGTTCTACTTGGAACCTTTTATGTTTATTTACAAACTTACATGCATAATATTATATATATATATATATATATATATATATATATATATATATATATATATAATATGCGTGTCTGCATAATTTGTCTGGTTAAATAACATGCTAGGAATTACTGGTTTGCAATATCAATAAAAACAAAGAAATACTTTTTATAGAAACCCTTTATTACGGGTAGAGCAATAAAATAAATAAATACAGTATAGGAGTTATACTTTTAATTATAACACATAAATGCATACAAATAAAACAGTCTGTATATGTTTCATTACCCTTAGAATAACAAATACACAAATAAGTGAAAGGCTGACAACATTTCTTGACAGGTAGATATATAAATATATTAATTATAACTAATCATAATATATTATCCATAATGTAATTAATTTAATTACAAACAAAACAAGCAAAAACCTAACTTTAGTCACAAGTATTTTATAAAACAAGTATTATAAAAAATATTAACACATTTATTTATTTTTATTTATTTATTTATTGCATTTATATAGCGCTTTTTATACAAAAGTATCGCAAAGCACTGTATAGTACATAGCAGGAAAAAAATCACAATCCGTTTGTATAGCAGGTCACACATATAACTGCTACACTCAGCCCATTTAAATACAGATTTAAACAGTATACACAATACAAAAGCACCAATTTTAAAGTTACATTAAAACCCACTAAGATAAGCGAGCCATTTTATAAAAGTGTGTTTTTAGTCTTGACTTGAAAACTGTAATGGACCCAGATTTCCTGATAAACGAAGGCTGAGCATTCCAGAAAAAAGCCCTGCCTCCCGTGTTGTTTTGTTGACCCTAGGAATAACCAGCAGCCCCACATCCTGTGATTTCAGAGTGTGGTTTGGAAGATACGGTGTCAGTAACTCCTGTAAATAATGAGGCGCTAATCCATTCAGGGCCTTATAAGTTAACAGCAAAATCACCATTTAAAAAAGTACATTACAATAATCAATTCTAGATGAAACAAAGACATGTATTATTCTCTCGGCATCAGATACAGAAATAATTAGAACATAAGAAGGTTGTTTCTTTTATTATTTATTTCTTATTTCTGTTTGTTGTTAGTAGCTTATTGATCCCAGAATCTCATCAAGCAGCTTCTTGAAGGATCCCAGGATGTCAGCTTCAACAACATTATTGGGGAGTTGGTCTAAGTTTGGCTATATTTCTCAAATGGTAAAAATATACTTTAGTAACTTCCCTAGTATGAGTCTAAAATGATAGATCAGACTCAAAGATTACCCTCAAACTCTTAATTTCGACTTTAAATTTTGATGAGAGACTGCAAGGGTCGTGCTCATGTAATCCTACATTTCCTTTTAGTTGGTTCTGTGAGCCCACTAGCATAACCTCTGTTTTATCTCAATTCAACATTAGGAGATTCTGTGACATCCAATGCTTGATGTCTGTAAGGCAAGTAGCTAATAACACCCAGGCAGAAGAATGTCCTTGCTTTAGGGACAGATAACAGGTGGTTATCATCAGCATAGCTGTATACAACTGTAAGTTGCCCTGGGTAAGGTTGTCTCCTCAAAAGAAAAAAAAAAAAAATAGTAATCCCTGAGCCTGTGGTTATTATAGCAGAACCAACACCCTTATTGCTTTCCCGACCTGGCGCCTGACAAAAGAAAGTTTACTATTCCCACTATACTAGGTGGAGTTTTCTGATCTTTTTGGAGTACACAAAATACATTTCTCAATATAATATTAGGCTGTTTTTTCTCTGTGGGTATTTGATATTGTACACAAAATACAAGGAAAAAAGAAGCCCAAATCTCTGGGTGAGGGCCTCAGGTTATTATTATTTGTTTATTTAGCAGACACCTTTATCCAAGGCTTACAGAGACTAGGGAGTGTGAACTATGCATCAGCTGCAGAGTCACTTACAATTATGTCTCACCCGAAAGACGGAGCACAAGGAGGTTAAGTGGCTTGCTCAAGGTCACACAATGAGTCAGTTTGCCGAGGTGGGATTTGAACCGTGGACTTCCTGGTTACGAACCCTTTTCTTTAACCACTGGACAACACAGCCTCCTCAGCAAGTAAATGTTGTCCATTCATTCTCAGACCAATTTTTGTATCAAGATGGAAGGGGTTTCCCCAGATAATGACAGGTGTGGGAGTTGTAGGGTCCTTAAAAAATAAAAAATAAAAAAAAAACTGAAAAATAAATCACTTACACTGTATTTTAAAAATAAAATGCTGACGCAGCATCTTACGTTATATTGTGATCATCTTTATTTGCATATTCCCATTCCCTTAATTCTTCAATTTCAACACCATCCCTCTCCCCTGATGTAATAATTTATAGCTGTTAGTTTTTAATACTTTTCATGTATTGTATTTGATGCCATGGGCTAGAAGAATTGGAGGTAATTCTATTTATAAATTCACTGTTTGGCAACAGCAGTTCAAAAAAAAAATATATATATATATATATATATATATATATATATATATATATATATATATATTTTCCGAATGTTTTTGTTAGAGACAAAAATCCAAAGTTTTTAATACAGGTGATTTATTTATTTACTTATTTATTTATTTATTAATCATTTTCAGCATCTTTAAACAGCTTGTTCAGTGGTAACCACGCACTGGATACTGAAGTAAACTGCAGCTACGTTCCAGCATGAATGAGACACGGACAGTGCGCCACGTTCAACCTTGACCTCTGTACACCAGAAGCAGTTTAAAGTAGATTTATGTACATTTAAAGCAACATTGTCTTTGTTCATGATGATATATGATAAGTGTATTAGTTTGGTTCTCAAACAAACAAACAAAAAAATCCTTGCATGTTTTTTGCCCCGCCCCAAGTGTAAAAACAAATATTCTCTGACAGCATATAGACAGTACGTGTTTTCCGCAGCAAACAGATTCTTACGGTCTCTGTTCATGATGACAAAGAGTTTAACTGAGTGCATTGTTTCGATATGTTTGATTGGTCTCGCAGCAGTATGGGTAAAAATAGACTGAATGGCCTTGCCCTGCTAATATGTGCGGACATGTCCCAGGAGGAAGTGTTACAGCGTTTCGATAGATCAGGCCATAGGAGGATTAGCAAACCCTGATTTAAAGTAAAGTCTTCTAAATCAGTTTTTAATTGTGGGATCATACAGTCTCAGCAGTCCGATCAGTCTTAGCATTAGTATCAGCAATCTTACCAGTCCCAGCAGTGTCAGCACCAGTCTTACCAGTTTCAGCACCAGTCTTACCAGTCCCAGCAGTAGCAGCACCAGTCCCAGCAGTGGCAGCACCAGTCTTACCAGTCCCAGCAGTGGCAGCACCAGTCTTACCAGTTCCAGCAGTAGAAGCACCACTCTTACCAGTCCCAGCAGTAGCAGCACCAGTCTTACCAGTCCCAGCAGCACCAGTCTTACCAGTTTCAGCAGTAGCAGCACCAGTCTTACCAGTCCCAGCAGTAGCAGAACCACTTACCAGTCCCAGCAGCACCAGTCTTACCAGTTCCAGCAGTAGCAGCACCAGTCTTACCAGTTCCAGCAGTAGGAGCACTAGTCTTACCAGTTCCAGCAGTAGCAGCACCAGTCCTGCCAGTCCCAGCAGTGTCAGCATCAGTTCCAGAAGTAGCAGCACCAGTCTTACCAGCTCCAGTTGTAGCATCAGTGTCATCAGTGTCAGCATTAACTTCAATAGCAGTGAACCAAACGCATGTCTCTCAATGAAGGTATAAACCCATCTACGTGTTCATATCTATAACTTCTATTCTTCTTGTCCTTTTAATATCACATATTTCTAACAGTGTGAATAGGGTAATTTTAGGAATTTGTTGTATCGCTTTGCAGTTTGCATTAATAGTCTCCAGGCTTTAAAATATGATATATTTCACCTTCGTAACATGAACAGGATATGCACAGGGTGTTTTTTTTTTTTAGACAAAAATTTGATTTTTGCCTCAGTAAAAATCTATTCCTAGCTAAGCCCCTGGTAACATTAAACTGGTAAGATGGACCATGTCTAGGCAAAATGATCACATGCTTGACATGATAAAACAAGCCCCACCTTGCCCAGACTTAGAGCCAAAGGATTGTATGAACATGTGCCCATACTCACCTTGCCCAGTCAAGCAAAAGGATCAGCTGTTTAATATCATACAGCATAATGCATCTTGACCAAACAACATGGTTAATAAAGTCTGCTATGTGAGCCAATTATATATATATATATATATATATATATATATATATATATATATATATATATATATGTTTCTCTACAGCAGTTGAATTGACAGTAGAAAGTTATGTAAAATAGTTTTTGAAAGAAAACCTTTTTTTCATGAAAGAATATTTGTCTGTTAGTTAAAAGGACAGCTTGAAATTGTGTTTAGTTTTTCCTGAAGCTTACAGTACTCCCGAAAACATTTGTGGATCACTCACTTTTTTCCTTTGCACTTTAAGATATATGCTGTTTGTTGGCAACTGAAACTGCCCCTCCTCTAAAGTGATCAGATTGATTAGAGGTACAGTACTTGTGTCTCCCAATACCAATGCATCAAATTAACTTCATATGCAGAATTACATTGATTTTTTCTATAATGTAATTGAAAAACCCTGTTAGAAATAATATGTAGTGACTCTTTTTCTTATTAAATCTGTTTGTGTGTTTACGTCTTTGTCTACATGCCTGGTGACATACGAACAGAAAAATAGCTAAGCTTTTCTCGGCAGCCAAATGTTTATTTTTATAATGTTGTGTGCGAGCAGGAAGGCGTGGTCACTGGACTGTGTGTGTGTGTGTGCGCTTTGTGATTTGGGATTTGGTGTTTAATGTTATGTTAATGTTCTGTTGTTAGGCACACTGGACCTGCAAGGCGGTGTAGCCTACATCCTAGCCCGCGAAAGAACGCTTACTCAACTGTTGAAGTGATGCGCACCATTTCAGACGCTGTCATATATTGACACCGTAAACTACAATACTTAATGCTTTGTCACACAATTACCAGGAATTATTATTCAGTACTGTATTTTAACGTTGTTTTTTTTTTATTTTATTTACAGTAGTACTAAAATAAAATTGTTTTCAGTTTGCATGAGTGACAAATTATATTAAACACCATGGTTTTAAAAGAACGTCGTTAAAAAAGTCTCATTTAGTCAAGAGAAAAAGATACAGTAATTTGTGTTTTATTATTTTCGTACCAGAACCGCCCGAGAAATCGTAGCAGTGAAGCAAATCATATATTTACCTCATACTTAATACTCATGTATCCTAGAAATCGTCATAAACAATAGACTTAATTAAACATTTTACGTCAGAAAGTTCCTAGAAGTATCATAAGTATTACCTTTTTCCTCTCTCAGTTCAGGCCAATTGATTATCGTCATCAGGTTTAGTAAAAAAAAAAAAAAAAAAAAAAAATTACCTCAGAAATTCTATCATTGACCCGCATCATTAACAAAAGCAAAATAACCTTTTTTATTTTACTCGTGGATGTTGTACAGCTGTCTGTACGTCTTTAGTTTATATTTTTTTCATTCATTCACACAAATAAAGATAATTAGCGTTATTAAAAGGTTTTACTCACCTCTCAGTGAAGAAAGCTCTACCGCCTGTGAAGAAACGTTGAACACCTGCCTTGCGCTGCGGGTTGCGATGGCAGCTGATTGGTTGAGAGGGCAACCGCTGTTGCTGGAGCATTTCTTCGTCGACCGCGCTTTTTCTACTTTTAGTAGTTAAAAAATTTCAAACAGCCTTTTGCCAGCGATAGCATAATGTATTTATTTATTTATTTATTTATGTTGTATTGTGTTGTGCAGGGGAGTTTTCCCTTCTCGTCGGGTCAGGCAGCATCCTCTGGCTGCTGGGCGACGTAGAGAGGGAGACATGAGAAGAGCAAAGGATTAGATATAAACACTTTCCGCCGGGTCAGACAGCATCCTCCGACTGCTGGGTGACGTAAAAGTGAGAGAGAGAGCAAAGTTTAGACATATAACATACAACAAACTGACTCTCGCTCCCGACGGGTCAGGCAGCATCCTCTGGCTGCTGGGCGTTTAGTGGAGCAAGAGACAGGAAGGGGACGAACAGGACAAAAGGACAGATCCTTCGCAACTCAGTGCAGCATCCTCAGGCAGCTAAGCTGGCAGCTGGGCGGCGTGGAGAGCTTAGGAAAAAGTGTCTCGGGTCCGTTTAGGAGAGACGAAAACAGAGAACCCCCCCCCCCCTCGGTCGGGGCCCGCTCGGCAGGTGGAGGCACGGCCTACTGCATGAGGGGGCTGAAATGGTCCTGGACCTGAAATAGAAGAGAGGAGATGGGACAGCAAGGTTGAGGCCTGGAAGGCTTAGCGCATAAGCAGCAGAAGAATAGGATGTGGCCGGGGGTCCCCTCAGGCCGGCGAGGAACAGCCGGGCGGCAGTGGTTGAGACGAGAGGCCGACCCGGACAGCCGGGGGAGTGAGACTCACTTCCCCCCCTGAGGGAGCCCTGTGCGGACAGTGCGATATGGAAAGGAGCAGAGGTGGGGAGGAGGAGGAACAAAAAACAAACACAGACAAGGAAGCGGAAATAGTGCTGGGTTAAAGTAGAAAAAGAGAGCGAGATAGACAGGATGGGCAGCCAATAACACATACGTGGAGCAGTGCTGGCCATGCCCTAATAATTGACGAGGCGAGCGCTGCATTGTGGGATTGGCTGGAAATACTAAATGAGGCTGAACTGGGATCAGCTTCCACCCGGAAGAGATCGCGGACGCTACCGGGCAGGATGCCACGGAGGGAAGGTAAGATAGGCCAAAGAAAAGGAAATAGGATAAGAAGAAAAAAGGAGCGCAAAGCGGGAGAGCGCCCTCTACGACATCCCCCGAATTACGCCTAAAGGCTAACATTAAACTACCATACACATGTTAAACATACATATACTATTATAAATTCTAGTTAAATATTTTGCAAAATATTATCTGCCCTTTGATTTCCTCTCAATACCGTGTACAAAATTATAACCATTTATGGTGTTTACCTTTTTATGACAGACTTTTTCTCTCATCATGTATTGTGTATTAAAAATTGCGATTTGCACATCAATATTGTAGAGCACAATTTACAATGTATTGATATAAAGAGTTCTAAGATGAACCCTTTGCAATATTATATTAGACACAGCAACCAGAGGTTCCCAAACGAACCCTTACTGTGAAAAAAACTTGCAATAGAACCCTAAGGTTCCCTGAGGAACCCTCAAAGAACCCTTACTTTTTAGAGTGTAGTTTTGAATGTTATTTCCGAATCTCTCCATTAACATGTCTGAAGGGGACACTGTATTACTTAAACGTGAATTAACGTATTAAAACGTGTTAACTGTGAGCAGTTACCTTGTGATTACACACCAGGTTCAGACGCATTGATTGGACTAATGGTATCCGCAGGCGACCTAAGACTCACCGTTTCAACGGTGTCAGTAGTGCTCAACAGAAAAGAATGCATACAGAAAAATATTGTATACTGGCCATGGGCTTTGGTTTTGCCCAGCGCCGTAACTAAGCATTTAGCTACCGGGGCATGCAAATATATATATATATATATATATTGCATGTACCTCCGGAATGAAGCAACCGGAGGTGGATGGAAAGACTCAATATTGCAGCTACCGGGGCATGCAAGACTCCATATCGTAGATACCGGGGCATGCAATTATATATATATATATATATATATATATATATATATATATATATATATATATATATATATATATATATATATAGTATTGTTATTTTTTTTCTTTTTTCTTTTTTTTTTTTTGATGTTAAGAGTTAGGATTGTATTTACTCGCGGATAGTTTTGAATGTTATTTCCGAATCTCTCCTTTAACATGTCTGAAGGGGACACTGTATTAATAAAAACGTGAATTAACGTCTTAAAACGTGTTAACAGTGAGCAGTTACCTTGGGATTACACACCAGGTTCAGACGCAGTGATTGGATTAATGTATCAACAGGCGACCTAAGACTCACCGTTTCAACGGTGTCAGTAGTGCTCAACAGAAAATAATGCATACAGAAAAATATTGTATACTGGCCATGGGCTTTGGTTTTGCCCAGAGCCGTAACTAAGCATTTAGCTACCGGGGCATGCAAATACATACATATATATATATATATATATATATATATATATATATATATATATATATATATATATATATATATATATATATATAAAAAAATTGCATGGATCTCCGGAATGAAGCAACCGGAGGTGGATGGAAAGACTCAACGGTGTCAGTAGTGCATTGGCGACTCATGGCTTGAAAAACTGGTGGGGCACAGCACCCCCATCACCCCCCCCCCCCCCCGCAAAATTTTTTAAAAAAAATGCTCAAACCCGATGCCCGATTTTAACAATTTTTATGTAAACATTAAGCTAGCTTTCTAACATTACCAGATATTTCATCACAAACAGTTCTACGCCAGATTGTCACAATCAAGAGAGCTGCAAACAGCACTTTACAGGCAAGAGTCTCTTATCGACAGACATCTACACCTGCACTAACCTGAGCGTTTGAAATGGAAGGATCGTCACACTCTTGTGCTGTTCGTAACATTCTGAACTACAGAAGAGTCAGGTTCGGTTTCTGTTGATGTCTCTGGCGTTGGAGGTTTAGCTTTTTTGTTGTAGAAAAACTCCAAACGTAGCTGTATTTTTGCCATTTTAACAGGGCTCAAATTCACTCCGTTTTAGCACATATTTTCGCTGACTGAAAAAGTGAAAGTCACACACGAGAACAAATATAACGGTGAAGGGTCTTAGACACTCTTTGTTATGTTATTATGTTTTGAAAGTTTGAAATAAACTGCGCATTTTTAAATAATAAACCCTGGCAACAGTGGCGTAGCCAGGATTTTTTTTCGGGAGAGGGTGGCAATGGTAACTTTTTTAAGGTGAATAGTCACAGTGGTGAAATTGGCAACCTGATTTCTTATTAGTGCATTGACGTTTTATTGTCGAAAAATAAAGAACTTTTTTTAAAAAAAAGAAGATCCAATAACCAAATACACTGTTGTGCAAAATAGTTAAAAAGAGAGATTCAGTTCAGAACACTTCCGTTTAAAAACAAAAAAGGAAATACGAAGCAAAGGACTTGAACTTTTAACATGCGCATCAAATTTCACATTTTGATAATAAATAACTATATATAATTTCATTCGTACTTATGGTTGTTCATTTCACATTTGGTGTTCAAAGCAAAGCAAACCATTTTATTTAATTTCACAAATCCTGACTAATGTAATTACTCTTTGACTGACGCAGGACTGCCGATGGTACCTAATCTTCTGGAGGTTTGGGAGAGGAGGGACTTGTGCACACAGTTGCATTAACTACATTGTATAACTACAGCGCATTTAAACACACAAAAAAATGTACAAACAGCTGATCCAACAAAAAACTTGGGTTGATTGACAGCAAATCCAACCACTCATTTTTTTTGGTATCACACTGCACTGACATTCGCTGACGGACACGTTGTAGCCTAAACAAATAATCAGAATGAAAACAAGTAGGTAACCGAACTCAGGAATTGAAACAGTTTCGCCGGTTTTCTCTCAGCAGCGTCCAGAACTGCTTTCATTCTGATTTATTTTTTTAGTTATTCAATTAATAACAGGTTGTACATTTACCACCACTCCATCTCCAAGACCTGGATGGACTTGGTTACCGTCCCTTGATGAAGCTGGCTGCACAATCCGTGAAAAATGATAATCTTATTAGTAGGCTGGCTGCTGGAGAGGTCAGCTGGCAATAAGATATGTCATGAGGCGAGTGCATTCTATGTAAATACATAGGCTACTCATTACATAGTAGATGTCCTCTACCACATCTATATGTGTAGTAGCTAGGCTACATAGCATATACAGTAATCATAGCCTATATGTTTCATGCATCTGTGTTTGGGGTTGAGCAAGTACAGCTTGCTTATGTATTCTCATTGGTTGATAGCAACGCGGTAAATAAAAAGTTCTTTCCGTGAGCGAAAAGAAAAATCAGCGCCGCCCATGCCACGTCCGCCCCGCTATAATGGGAAGCGAAAAATATAACAATATTGCAATTTCTTACACATGTTTCAGTGTGAACGATCCTAACACATTGTTTAAGCCACTGCCTGGCAGAAATCTGGGGGGGCACGTGACCAGGCGTGCCCCCCCTATGCGTCGACACTAACCCCGCCCCATTTAAATGATTTGGTTAGCCCCACCTCTTTAAATTATTTTGTTAACTCCACCCACTTTTAATGATTTGGTTAGCCCCACCCACTTTAAAATAGGCCGTGCATTAATAAAGTAATGCCCCCATACTTGTAACTATGCACTGCTCCAAGTTACTTTTTATTTATAACTCGCTATTAGCAAAAACAACCAGCTGTTGAGAAATTATGCTCTATAATCATCCTCCATTGGGACAATATAGACATGCATTGTTGCCAACCAAAGCACCAACTACATACAGTCAGCATTCGGTTATCCGTTACCCAGATACAGGTTAGTCGCGTTTTACCGCCCTGCATTAAGAATAAAATCAATCCCCATTTTATATATATACTGTATGTAAATAATGTCACAAATGAATGCACTTACCCGTCACACATGATTTCCGACTCCGTCTCCAGTTTTCTGATACAAAGCCCATCTATTCAGTGTTACAATGTACTTGTTATCTGTCACAACCCACTTTTTTTTTCTCCCATGCCAAATCAGTCTGTCTTTATTGTGCAGTTACACAGCACTTCCTCCAATTTCACATGACGAAAATGCAGCAAAAACAAAGTGAACGAGAAGCTACGCTAATGTAAAAGTCATTAAACAGTTTTAGATACTGTGATGCATTTTTATATTTCTTTTTAAATCTGTGATCTTTAGTTGCTTTTGTGCATTTTCATTTGCAAGTGAACTGTGACATTAGGGCCTTATCGAGCACTATGTTCTGCAATTTTAAATACTGGCTTTGGATACTGTTATAATTGTGGAAACTGGTGTTTTTTTTAAAATCTTTTGCTAAATTGCATTGCTTTTTGCCTTTTACGCAGTTCTGTGCATGGGTAACAGTGCCGTTTCTAGGTATAAGCGACATAAGCGACTGCTTAGGGCCCCCTGCCGCTAGGGGCCCCCCTAGCAATAAATAAATAAATAAATATATTTTCTTTTAAATTGATTTTCATAAATAATCACAGTGATCAGTTTTCAAATAATTTACAGATTTTGTTAGTGAGTGAGTCATGCCCAGGGCCATCATGGAATCATGCATCATTCATCAGCCTTTTGAATGAAAACTATTAAGTAGCATACTGTAACGTTAGTCACAATGGCAGAGACAAATGAAGAAGAAGACAATAGGAGGGGATGGGGCGTCCAGTATTTTCATATCTCAAAGGTGGCAACCCTATTCCAGACTTTGTTTTCACTGCCTTTTGTTAATAAAAGATGATGTTGCTGCTAACAGGTCCCTCTTTATTCTTTACGTCTTTATTTGTTCATTGTATGTTTGCTCGTACATATGTGTGCTCATACAAACATTTACAAGACAGTAGGCTTAAGCCTATGTTGGTTTGATGTCGTGCCAAGTGGAGTGGGCTACAGTGAAGGGAGGCACCCAAATCAAATCCTGCTTAGGGCCCCCAAAAGGCTAGAAACGGCCCTGATGGGTAACATTTTGATATCATTTTGCTGTTGGGCCGTTAATGGGGAAATTTACGTACTGCTACAATACATACCAGATTTCAAAGTATGTACTGTATTACAGTTCACGTGTCCACAGTCATCTCTTTTGGCAAGTGATATTTTCAGAATCATATCATTCTGAATTAAAATACTTCTATTGAAAATATAGTACTGTTCCAACAAAACCAACTACAGTACATCTAAATGGAAGCCTACGTATTTTAAAACACAGTCCTTTCAGCTATGTATTTTTGACATTGTATCTTTTTTGTGTTCCCTGAAAAAACTGACAAGGGTTGGAACGGGCCAAAATAAAATAATCAGATATGTGTCACACTCGTTTAACTGTCACTGAAGTCAAATTTTTATAGGGTCGGATATGTGAGTGTTGACTGCAGGGTTGGCTGATTTAAATCAAGTCGATTGAAGTCACTGATTTAAATCAATAATTAAATCACTTGATTTAAAAACAAAAAACATTCATTTAAATCATTTTTTCATTTCCTACCTATTTTATATAGTTTCTCAAGGAAAATACATGAAAAGTATGTTTTAAAAACCTTTTATTAACAGAAACATCTTAAACTGTTACTGTCTATAAACTAAAACTCTTAGGGCTGTATTCTGATCACAGTGCAAATGCAAGTGCAAACGCAAAAGGAGTTTGCCCCAGATTCTGTGGCGCATAAATGGAGGGAAAATGTAAAAAAATACTACAATGAAATGGTATTCTGAAGACTTGCCTCGTCTTGCCCTGTTATAGAGCGCCTGCCCCATCATTAACATATTCACTGAAGCGATTCTGATGACAGTGCAATGGGGTCCCAAATAGACAATTGAGCACTGTGTTAAGACCCACTGAAACCGGGTTTATTTAGTGGTGCAATCAGGAACTTTAACAATTGAACACACTTGTACTGTAGCTGGTAAATAGAACAGAAGAGCAGCTTCTGAACTCAGGTCAAAGCACCTTAGCACATAGTTCTTGAGTAATTGGAACATGAGCCACTCGGAATGATTACAAACATCTCAAAAGGTATTACAATTTCACTTGAAGCTGCTTACATAAATAAGGGACATTACAGGACTTACAAGAAATGTGTGAGATATAAACAAAAAGGATTTTACCCTTTTTAAAGTTGATTTTTAATGATGTGCTGTTTAGTTAGGTCAGATGTGTTATCCGGGATCGTCTCTCGAACACAAGTCAAGGTGATGGGACCTGTTGCTTTAGTAAAACAGCTAGAGTAAATATAAGTCTTGGCTCTCTGTCAAGAAAAGCAAAAACAAAATCAGAATTTAGCAGTCTCATTGGCAGGCATGTCAAGTCTCACTCCTAAAAGAAAACACATGACCATGTATATTAAAGGCATATTCCTAAATTGTAATCCTCATTTTTTACCTTGACCTCTGCCAAGGACATTATATGACATTTGACACTTAAGCAAGACATCTCACAAGTGCAGACATACCCCCAAAATGTTTTCCGTTTCAGAGGAAAATACAACTGCAGTTCAGAAAAGACATTTGTTCATCCCCCAAAACTAGGTATGTTAACTCATCTTGTAGCCTAGTTGTAGTTTCTGTGCAGTAGGTAAACTGCTGTATATCTGCAATTTGTACTGAACTTTCTCTTTTGTATAATTGCTAGTTTTGTTAAAATAAAAAAAAAAAACATGTTACCACCCAGTATTGTACCATAACCTCTACGTTTTGTAAGGTTTCTGACCTTTTGAGAGGAGCCCTAAACTAAGGTGTTATATAACCCCCTGCACCCTGCTTGTGGCTCAGTGTTGAGCTATGAAGATGAGGTCACTGCTGCTTGTCTGCCTGATTGTGGTCACACTGACTGTGGCTATTGCTGCCCCCAAGCAAGAGGGGTCTGAAACGGGCAAAGGAAAAAAGGTTGGTAGAAAGAAAATGTATATTAAAGAAACAGCACAGCTTACAAAAGGCCTGCAATGTTGTTCTTGTCTATTTTGTTTTGTTTTAAATAAATGACTATTATGATACATTAGAAAATATCGCTTTAAACTGTTTGCTGACAGGGTTTTGCTGGGGATGTTAACTAAAGGTTGGCTGTTTAAAAGTAAATGAAGAGTCTTGTTCTTGAAAGGACATTTCACACATTTCTATTGGAATTAAGCTGGGCAAGAGAAGAAAATCCACATTTTTACAGGCTTTATGGTTTATTTGCCATTTCTGAATTTGTCAAACAGAAGTTTAAAAATGCACTTAGTGACCATACTTGGAATACTATGTTGCTTCTGGTCCCTGCACTACAAAAAAGATAATGCGTCCCTGAAGAGATTAATCAGACGGGTCTTATGAAGATCTGTTACAGGAATAATGTAACTGTAGTCACTACTTAAAGCACAGCACTAACACCAGACCAGAGGACACCAATTGGTGGAGACATACTACACAGAGGTTGGTGATGGTATGGAATGGGTTACCGAGACATGTTGTTGATGCTGAATCACTGGGATCCTTTAAGACCAGACCTGACCAGGTTTTGAGATCAATCAGCTACTAGGAACCAGATAAGCACTTGTATATATTTTTGTGTTCAGATTTGAAAGCATAGTAGCACACGGGAAAACGGAAGCATGTCGTACGTGGAGTGGAAATGCATTTTAACAACAGTTTTAAAATGCAGCGGATTGCAGGTGCATTTAATGAGGACTGTAGCAGATCTGTCTAAATACTGCACACGTGCTATATGGTCATCTTCCTTATTCCTTACTTTAACCCAGTTTAGAACAACTGAATAGATCCTGCAGTTTTTACATAAAGCGTCTCGAAATGTATTATTGCATAAATAGTAATAACAGGTTGTAGCAATGCAGTGTTACAAAGGGATTTATAATGTCTTTTAATTACTTAATAGTATGACACGAGGCTTGATACTAGTAATGTAAACATTTTGTTTTTCGTAAAAACCGTATTCCTGGATAAGAATTGTCAAAACCTTTAAATTGTAGATGTTTTATAAATTGGCCCTCGAACTAAAGTGTGGCCTACAGTTTTATGTTTGTCTGAAAAAAACAACTACAATTGGTATTTTTAATAATCATTAACATGTTCATTATTTCAATATACAAACATGCAGTATTTTGCAATTATTTAAATCCAATCTTCTCCACTGCAGTTAAACTATGGTTGTTTTTCCTATGCACTTGACAGTGGTGGTGGGTGTTTTTGCCAAAAACTGCTTTAAGTGTGTGATGCAGTGTTGTAAGATTTATTGACATTATGTTGATAATCAGAACAACAGGGTTCACTAACCTCGACTAGGTCAGGGTTAACACAGTTGAGCTCAGATGAAACATTCCATTTGCAATGTACAGTACTGGGTGGCTATTGGTCATTCAGCAGTGTGATGCAAATACCTGCAGTTACCACAAAGCGCTGACCTGAGCACACTTGCTCATTTGCTATTCTAGTTTTCTCCCTGGGATGCTCGTACTTAAATATTTAATATAAATGGACTTTAGTTGGTATATAGGGGGCTGGTGTCTATAGAGTTAACACAAACTGTTTTACAATTTCTGAAAATGAAATTAATAAGTTGTGAGCGATGGGGATATAAATAGGCCCAATTAATCCCACACCTGCCGCACACCTTCTGTGAATGATGCAATTGTCAGCAAATGATTTACTGACCATCCCAATATAATTTAGGAGCAAAAGAAACATCTGTAATTGGCGTAATTACAGGGATTAATTATAGCATTGTTTCTTTACCGAATATCTCAATCGTCCTGCCTGGGGACAGACGTGAAGTTATGTATATATACATTTAGTGTGCCCAATTATTTTACCCCCGATTTTCTCCCCAATTTGGAATGTCCAATTATTTTTTCTCCTCATCGCAGCAATTCCTTACACAGCTCAGGAGATCCAAAGGTTCAGTGGGCGTCCTCCGATCCCACAACCAAACTATTATCCTCTTTTACACCCAGGAACCCGAGAGCGGATGTCAGCGAGCTACTGACCTCTGGAGGACAAAGGCCAGCCCTGCAGGTGTCCGCTTTTGAGCTCACAGGGCGCCTGGCCAGCAGGGTTCACTGTAGCGCAATGAGGAGAAATAGTCCCTTTTGTTTTTGCTTCCCTAACCCACGGGAGTGCCAGAGCCAATGTTACGCTCCCTTTGGAATTCACAGCGAAGACCGACAACTTTGCACAGCCAGGACGCGAACCTGTGCTGTATGACCACACAACCACGCTTTTACCAGGTGAGCCACTCGAGGACCCCCTGATAGTGTTTTTGAGGTTAAGATTCATTTAAAAGTTATAACTAGCTCTTTATTATATATATATATATATATATATATATATATATATATATATATATATATATATATATATATTGCACCAGGATGACTGAACAAAAGGAAAAGTGAAACGAAGAAACTGTAAAAAATGACGACTGGACACCAACCACTAAAAGCTGGTAATTTTAAACTTTAAAGAGATAGTTTATACCCTCTAAGCGGGCAATTTCTAATCTCTTTATTCATGCCACTGTCTGGTGCCCCAAGGGAGACTACAGTTGGATTTTTATACCAGCTCTGTTATCCCCAGCTGGGGATGAAATCCATTGCGAAGGGGATGAAGTGGAGGTGGCTGTACACACACACACACAATTTGTTACAAACTGTTTATCCAATTGACAGGAAACTTAGCATCAACATTATAGAGTATACATTAATGATAATATACAAGATTGTGAATGTCACACAGTTTTACATACATCTGGATAATCCCTCATCAGACTGTGATTAAACATTTCATTGCTAATTCTTATTCTATCCTGTACATACTGTTGATATGTCATGTTCATCGTTTAGAGTTTACGTGGCAGGAGATGTATATGTATACATAAGCATAGGCAAATTGTAAGCATGGCAAATTCTTTGTTGAGATTTAGTAATGTCTTTCTCAAAGAGACCCAAGTGTAAATGTTTGTCGTAAGCACCATGGATAATAGCATTTACATAATGTCCCGTGACAAGAAATTACATCTAAAATACAAATGTATTTTTTTCAGATTTGTAAAAAAAGACCTGCTTCTCCTGGTGTTGTATCCTTGCTGGACGGAGATGGTGAAGATGCTGGAGGCGGCCAAGCCAGCACAGTATGGGGTAGATTTGACAAGGGACAAGAAAAGGTAATTAGAATTACAACGTGATGTTTAGGAACCCGCATTAGAGAGACAGATAGATTCAAATTATTATTTTTCTCTGTCCCCTTACATTTGTATGCTGTTTGAAATCATATTTTTGTAATAATCTGTTTTCAGGATATGCCATAGACCTAGGTTAGATGAGCCAAAATGTCTTTATATCAGTAGTAACTGTGTATAGCCAGGTATACAATCGGAAACTTAATTCACTTTTGAGTTATTGTCTATGTTTGGTACACAGCTTATCTTCCTGATTTTATTTTTATTTTTTTTAACTTAGGTTCCATTACCAGTGCTGTCCCATAAAAATGAACCATTTTCCTGCCACATTGTTTCACCCTCTGGACATATCAATGATTCAGATCTTTTACACATATCCATCTTATATGGATGTTTTGTGTTTTGTTTATAAAAAATGTGTAAATGTGTAAAGGACTAGGGGTTGTGGTGTTTGTCTGAAGTAAGAGAGTGGTGGTGTAACATCAAATCATTTGCAGCACGAATAAGTCACAGTCACTGGCCATGTCATGCACACTTATTTCTAACTCATTGGTTGATCGAAAATAAGTTTAACATGCAATGGAGTAGTTCATTGGTTTTATACGCTCCCTTTAAAGATGTAATAAACAATCTCATCCAGTGGGATCTCTTTTCAGAGTGTGCAGTAGCAGAAGGGGATTGTGGGAATGTGTGGAGCTAAGGAAGGTAGAAGGAGATGCGCAGTAGAAACCCTGGGATATGTTTACACAATGAACTAATTTGTGGATGAATATCGTTGGTGTTAATTAAAGTTAATAAGACAAAATATTTTAGTGTAAAATTATACTTGATGGTGGGGTACTGCCTTTTTTAATTTTTACAGAGATGTCATTTTTTAAATCTTATTGCTATCTTACCAGAAGGCCACCTCCCCTCCAGACATTCCGATCAGAGAAAAGAGACAATTCGAAGCCAACCCAAAGAGACGTCCAAGACCTTGTCTGGGCTGCCTATCTGTAATATCAGCTAAAAAGGAGGCTCCTGTAACAGTAAGTTATCTTTCCTGTAGCCATTCCCTAGACTGCAGTGTTATGTGGCACTTCATTACCAAATCAATCAGAAAACATGTCACCTTCAGTTAGTCCATTTTTTTAATTTGTTTTTTAAAAATCAATTAAAAGATATTTAAACTTGTCAGTTTTTGTTTACATTGCATTATTTTGGAACTCTTAATACAATTATTGATAATAGAAACAACTTTGCAAATGCCATTACTATTTTTCAGATTCCTAGGATGAAACCGTTGGCCATAGCAACAGGAAAAACTGATTTAGCACACTTTGAAAAACAATATTGAAAATATTAAAACAATCAGCTCTATCACAATGACCTCAGTGAAACCCAGCGTGGTTGCGGGATGATACAAAATCCATTGTAATGAACAATAAGTGAAATGCCGGGGGTCCCGAGTGGCGCATCCAGTAAAGGCACTCCACGTGCAGTGCAGGATGTGCCCTATAGTCTGGACATCGCGAGTTCGAGTCCAGGCTATTCCTTTGCCGACCGAGGATGGGAGCTCCCAGGGGGCGGCGCTCAATTGGCCCACGCTTCGGAGGACAGCGTGTGTTTGTCTTCGCCCTCCAGAGTCAGCCCTGGGGTGGTAGCGGTGAGCTGAGCATAATAAAATAATTGGCCATTCCAAATTGGGGAGAAAATAATAAAAAATAATTGGCAACGACTAAATTTATAAAAAAAAAAAAAAAAAGTGAAATGCTTCAGTTTTTACAAGCTTGATTAATATGCCCCTATTTACCAGATAGAGGGGTCTACTATTCAATGGTTCTATAGAATGTTGACACACGCTGATGAAAAAATAGCACCATCTAGATTTCTTCCTTATCAAGCAACTAAATCAGACACCATATATCTTGTGATCGTAGCAGATTTTGCCCATTTTGAGGATAAGTGATACCAAACATTAAACAAACTACATGGGAAGTTTTATTAAAAGGATTCTCACCTTTCCCCAGCATACAGCTGATCCTGTCCTAATGTGAAGGTGGATCCAACAAGTGACGTCGTGATCCTGCCAGTCGAAGTGCAGAAAAATCACAGTCAAATGCATGTTGGCCTGATAACCAAATATTGTTCTTTTTTTTTTTTTTTTTTTTTAATCCTGCGCTAGTAAATCATGTATCTGTGTCAGGATAGCATATACAGCATGCTCATGCCTAAGTAAACAAACATTTTAAGAACATAAGAAAGTTTACAAACGAGAGGAGGCCATTCGGCCCATCTTGCTCTTTTGGTTGTTAGTAGCTTATTGATCCCAGAATCTCATCAAGCAGCTTCTTGAAGGATCCCAGGGTGTCGGCTTCAACAACATTACTGGGGAGCGGGTTCCAGACCCTCACAATTCTCTGTGTAGAAAAGTGCCTCCTATTTTCTGTTCTGAATGCCCCTTTATCTAATCTCCATTTGTGACTCCTGGTCCTTGTCGAAAAAGTCCCCTGGGTCGACATTGTCAATACCTTTTAGCATTTTGAATGCTTGAATCAGATCACCGCGTAGTCTTCTTTGTTCGAGACTGAATAGATTCAATTATTTTAGCCTGTCTGCATACGACATGCCTTTTAAACCCGGGATAATTCTGGTCGCTCTTCTTTGCACTCTTTCTTGAGCAGCAATATCCTTTTTGTAACGAGGTGACCAGAACTGAACACAATATTCTAGATGAGGTCTTACTAATGCATTGTAAAGTTTTAACATTACTTCCCTTGATTTAAATTCAACACTTATCACAATATATCCGAGCATCTTGTTGGCCTTTTTTTATAGCTTCCCCACATTGTCTAGATGAAGACATTTTAATAAAGAACAAAAATAAAAATCACTTTGTTCTTGAGTTTATTTTGGTATCTTTTGAAATTGGTATTCTTCTTGTGTGTGTTTGTGTATATGCATGTGTGTGAAGGATGTGGGTTGGTGGGAGGGTGTTCATTTTAATGGATTTATGTCTTTTTAAGACAGAATGCTTTTGACAGCTGTTTTGTTGTGTTCACAAAGCTTTAACACTTGAATAAGTCCTTGAGAATTTCATGCAATCTTTTAAAGGTTTTCTGACCTGTAAATTAGTCCTACAACCACACAATGTCAGTGGAGTACACCTAATATGTGTAATTAACAATAATTAAACATTACCAATTTTGACATGATGAATTAACACACAGAAAAGGCTAATGACTAATCAAGCTTTAAATCCAATTTCTTAAAGGCTTAAAAAATTAGAGTGGTTATCTTCTTTCTTGGATTTGGGATTTCTATTATAATATTTTTATTTAAGTATTTCTTCAAGATATAGGCAGTGCCATTTACAGTGTGGCCCTGAATCTTGGATTACTAGCCTCCTTGAGGATCTTTAAAATACATATTCCTGCTCGAGCAATATTTTAAAAAAATATATCTCTGGTTGCAATTTGGTTTTTAACATCAGGGAAATGATTCATCTATATGCTAAGGGTTGCAACTTTAAGATCTCTTTTTTCAGTAATTTCAAATGTATGTCTACTAAAGCCTTTCTATAATGTTCTAAAGATAAATGGCAGATTATGAAAAATATATTGTCGTCACAGTGCATGACTGCAAATGGGTACTGATGTACATTTTGTAATCTGGCACAGTCATGTTTTTTTTCTTTTTCTAAAACCAAAAGCCTTGATTGCCTCAATTTCTATAGCTATAATTACTCATTAGCCAATAGTTAATGTGTTAATAACTTATTTATTCTTTAGATCAGTTTATGGGGAATTTGTATTTGGTCATGTGGACATCTGGAGGTTATAGGACGGACTGACTTATCTATATATATATATATATATATATATATATATATATATATATATATATATATATACACACAGTGACACTCAAAAGTATTCACCCCCCTTGGACTTTTCCACATTTTATTGTGTTACAAATGGAATCAAAATGGATTTAATTAGGAGTTTTTGCTACTGATCAACACAAAAAGTGAAAAGTGAAAAATAAAATCTACAAATTGTTCTAAATTAATTACAAATATAAAACTGAAAATAATTGATTGCATAAGTATTCACTCCCTTTGCTATGACACACCTAAATAAGCTCTGGTGCAACCAATTGTCTTTAGAAGTCACATAATTAGTTGAATGGTGTCCACCTGTGTGCAATTAAGGTGTTTCACATGATTTCAGGTTAAATACACCTGTCTCTGGGAGGTCCCACAGTTGGTTAGTACATTTCCTAACAAAAACTACATCATGAAGATGAAGGAACATTCAAAGCAAATCCGGAATAAGGTTCTTCAAAAGCACCAATCGGGTAGGATATAAGAACATTTCCAAGGCATTGAATATCCCCCGGAGCACAGTAAAGTCCATTATTAAGAAATGGAGAGAATATGGCACAACTGTGAATCTGTCTAGAAAAGGCTGTCCTCAAAAACTGAGTATCCGGGCGAGAAGGGCACTAGCCAGGGAGGCCACCAAGAGGCCTATGGCAACTCTAAAGGAGTTACAGTCTTCCACGGCTGAGCTGGGAGACACTGTGCATACGGCAACAATAGCCCGGGTGCTTTACAAAACTGGCCTTTATGGGAGAGTGGCAAAAAGAAAGCCATTGTTGAAAAAAACTTGCATCAAATCTCGGCTAGAGTTTGCCAGAAGGCATGTGGGAGACTCTGAGACCAAGTGGAAGAAGATTCTATGGTGTGATGAGACCAAAATAGAGCTTTTTGGCCACAACGCTAAGCGCTATGTTTGGCGCAAGCCTAACACCGCACATCATCCTGAGAACACCATCCCTACCGTGAAGCATGGTGGTGGCAGCATCATGCTATGGGGATGCTTCTCTGCGTCAGGGCCTGGAAAGCTCGTGAAGATGCAAAAATTGCAGTGTCCAGATGTGCAAAGCTGGTAGAGACTTATACAAATAGACTCGTGGCTGTAATTGCTGCCAAAGGTGCCTCTACCAAATATTGACTCAAGGGGGTGAATACTTATGCAATCAATTATTTTCTGTTTTGTATTTGTAATTAATTTAGAACAATTTGTAGATTTTATTTTTCACTTTGACATTATGGACTTTTTTGTGTTGTTCAGTGGCAAAAACTCATAATTAAATCCATTATGCAGCTGATGCATAGTTCACTCACCCTAGTCTCTGTAAGTCCAGAAGTTACATAAATATTAAGTATTATTTAATCCATCAATACTTCAACATTCGTAAAAGATCTTCACTCCAAATCTCACTTTATAGGCTTTACAGTACACCAAACTGCTATATCATTCTCTTGCTGTTTTGTGAGGTTTTTGAAATTGAGAGGAGCCCTAAGCTAAACTGCTATATAACATCCTGCAACATGCTTGTGGTTCAGTGTTGAGCTCTGAAGATGAGGTCACTGCTGCTTGTCTGCCTGCTTGTGGTCACACTGACTGTGGCTATTCCTGCCCCTATGTAGAGGGGTCTGAAACAGACAAAACAATGAAGGTTGGTAGAAATAGATAAAATTGTATTCTTAAAACTATGTATTTATTTGCATTACTTATTATTTAAACTGAACAAAATTAACTCTAATGAAACTCGTATTTCTAACTTGAGACATAGTATCCATTGAAAGTTAATTTCTGCAAATATATGGTAGTTCCATTCAAGGTGAAACAACTTCTAACGTAAGAAAGAAAAACATTTTACTCACTTGCAGGCAATATTCCCATATTCTAGATATTTATCTTCTAGGGTAAAACCACAAGAAACTAATCCAGGTAGACCAGAATTTTAACTGAAGTCCTTATCAACCTTGCCTATATGTTGCTGCAGGTCTTCAAAGGATGTTGGGTAATGATTACTGTGAAAAACGTTTTCTCATTTCACAGGAAGAAAGGGATAGGGACAGTGTAGGGACATGTGTTAATGCCATTCATGCAATCTTATTAGGTGTGGCTGAAACACTGAAATAATAAGGAACTTGCAGCACTCTCCTCTCCCAGATCACCAAAGATGTTTTACTTTCTTTTTTTTTGTGTGTGCTGAAAGTCAATTTCAATTTCTTATGTATATTATACTGTATCTGGATAATCATTTAAACAAATCTTGTTATATCATGATATTTTAATATATTTTATATAAATGTTGTATTAGGCTGTGTGGTCCAGTGGTTAAAGAACAGGGCTTGTAACCAGGTTCCCGGTTCAAATCCCACCTCAGCCACTGACTCATTGTGTGATCCTGAGCAAGTCACTTAACCTCCTTGTGCTCTGTCTTTTGGGTGAGACGTAATTGTAAGTGACTCTGCAGCTGATGCATAGTTCACACACCCTAGTCTCTGTAAGTCGCCTTGGATAAAGGCGTCTGCTAAAATAAACAAATAATAATACTATTCTTTTCTTACCCAAGTGTGAACTATTTAAATAATATCCCTGATACCGATATAGTAAATGGAAGTGCACAACAAGTAAGGTTTATGAAATGATGTGGTTAGCCCCACCCACTTTAAATTATTTGGTTAACCCCGCCCATTGGCGACTCATGGCTTGAAAAACTGGTGGGGCACAGCACCCCCCCCCCCCCCCCCCCCGAAAAAAAAAAATGCTCAAACCCGATGCCCGAATTTAACCATTTTTATGTAAACATTAAGCTAGCTTTCTAACATTACCAGATATTTCATCACAAACAGTTCTACGCCAGATTGTCACAATCAAGAGAGCTGCAAACAACACTTTACAGGCAAGAGTCTCTTATCGACAGACATCTACACCTGCACTAACCTGAGCGTTTGAAATGGAAGGATCGTCACACTCTTGTGCTGTTCGTAACATTCTGAACTACAGAAGAGTCAGGTTCGGTTTCTGTTGATGTCTCTGGCGTTGGAGGTTTAGCTTTTTTGTTGTAGAAAAACTCCAAACGTAGCTGTATTTTTGCCATTTTAACAGGGCTCAAATTCACTCCGTTTTAGCACATATTTTCGCTGACTGAAAAAGTGAAAGTCTCACACGAGAACAAATATAACGGTGAAGGGTCTTAGACACTCTTTGTTATGTTATTATGTTTTGAAAGTTTGAAATAAACTGCGCATTTTTAAATAATAAACCCTGGCAACAGTGGCGTAGCCAGGATTTTTTTTCGGGAGAGGGTGGCAATGGTAACTTTTTTAAGGTGAATAGTCACAGTGGTGAAATTGGCAACCTGATTTCTTATTAGTGCATTGACGTTTTATTTTCGAAAAATAAAGAACTTTTTTTTTTTTTAACAGAAGATCCAATAACCAAATACACTGTTGTGCAAAATAGTTAAAAAGAGAGATTCAGTTCAGAACACTTCCGTTTAAAAACTAAAAAGGAAATACGAAGCAAAGGACTTGAACTTTTAACATGCGCATCAGATTTCAATTTCACATTATGATAATAAGTAACTATATAATGATTTCCATTACACGAGAGTAGATGTTAAAACTTCATGCTGATTTGAACTCGTCTCTCGCCAAGATAAGCACCAACTAAGACGTAGCTTTACAGTAAACTAATGTGATCCATATGCGTCTCCATCCATTTGCGTTTCCTTCCATATGATGATGTAGATATCCTTCTGTCTGGTGTTAATGGCTGAAGTGTAATGCTGGCTCCAGGGATCAGCTTATTTTGCCTCCCTGGCGCATCAGCACACACAACGGCTGCGATGCTGGCTCCGGGGATCAACCAAAGTGCGGCCTCCCCAGCGCATCAGCATGACAACCGTCTGGATTGAGCTAAGTAGGGTACATCTCTGGGGTTTTCAAGTGGGCACCTTCCATCCTCAGTGTTTCGTCGACTAGCCCACGACACCTCAAGAGGGCTCGACGGTGATTCTGGCGTCCCAGCATCACCCCCCTCCGTCCCCCACTCAACTCAGCCCAGCTTACTTACCTGTCCCCAGCCAGAATCTTTCCGTCTCAACCACAGCCAGTTGCTGCTCCTCTCTGCTGCTTCAGATAAGTTCTTCACTGTGCGACGCAACTCTTGGCCACTGAATCCGACGTCTCTGAGAAACCGGGTTGTAGAGTGTGCCACAAATCCTCGACAACCCACTTCCACTGGGTAAACCCGAACTCTCCATCCTCGCTGTTCCGCTTCAGTGGCTAGTTGAGCATACCGCAGTTTCTTCCTCTCATGCGCCTCATCTACAGCGTCCTCCCATGGCACTGTTAACTCTACCAGGTGAACAAGGCGTGCTGATCCAGACCACAAGACAATATCTGGTCGAAGGTTAGTGGTGGCAATCTCAGGTGGAAAAATAAGCCGTTGACCAACATCTGCTAGCATATTCCAGTCTCTAGCAGCTTCCAGTTGTCCTGGGCGAGGATTGGTTTTAACACCTTTTCTTGGTGGTTGCTCTCCTGGGCGGAGGAATGTTGTCTTTTGTGTGTAATGTTTTGATGGAACAGGTGGCAACTTATTGGTCATGTTACGCTTGTCTTCCAATGCTAAGGCCAAACATCGCAGCACCTGGTCATGGCGCCAAGTAAACCGTCCTTGGCTAAGAGCCACCTTACATCCTGTCAAAATGTGCCTTAATGTTGCAGGTGATGAACACAAAGGACATGAGGGATCCTCTCCTACCCAGAGGTTTAGGTTCTGTGGTGATGGGAGAACATCATATGTTGACCTGATGAGGAAACTGATCCTGCTCTGTTCCATTGACCATAGGTCTTGCCAGCCAATCTTGCGTTGTTCCACACTCTCCCATCTCATCCATTCTCCCTGTTTGGCCTGGGAAATGGCCTTTATACACCTCATCCTCTCCTCCCGCTTTTGCACCTCGTTGACTACCAGCTTCCTTCTTTGAGCTGGGGCCGCCTTGTGCCATGTAGGAGGAGTTGAACTGAAACCAAGACCCCCTCTTCCATGCTGAACTTGCCCCATGATATCACCAATTCGAAGGGCAGCCTTTGCATCTTCCACAGCTTTCTTTGCCGCCCACTTTCTTCCAGTTTTCAACACAGGTGCTGCCTCCCTTACGCATTTATCGCGTGACTCTACTAATGTCATTTCCAGTCTGACCTTGGCGCACTTAAACTCCTCGGTTAGAGCAGAGACTGGTAGCTGCAGTATTCCTTTACCATAAAGTCCCACTCTGCTGAGGCAGCGTGGAACTCCCAACCATTTCCTGATGTATGAACTGATTAAAGCTTCCAGCTTCTCTACTGTTGTCAAAGAAACCTCGTACACAGTCAGTGGCCACAGCAACCTCGGCAGTAGACCAAACTGAAAGCACCAGAGTTTTAGTTTACCTGGTAGAGCGCAGCTGTCTATGCTCTTCAACCCTTCCACTGCTTGTTGTCTAACTTCTCCCACACGAACTGTGTCCTTTAGATCCCTGTCGTACCATCTCCCAAGACTCTTCACTGGCTTCTCAGACACTGTTGGTATTGCCTCACCATTAATGAAGAATGTTTTATCTACTACTTTGCCTTTAATTATAGAGATGCTCCTTGATTTAGTGGGCTTGAATTGCATTCGTGCCCATTCAATGTTATTGGTTAATTTGCCCAATAATCGATTAGTGCAGGCTACTGTTGTAGTCATGGTTGTCATGTCATCCATGTATGCTCGAATTGGTGGTAGTCGCATTCCAGAAGCCAAGCGCTCTCCTCCTACTACCCATTTTGATGCCCTAATGATTACTTCCATTGCCATGGTAAAAGCCAGTGGAGAAATGGTGCATCCTGCCATTATTCCAACCTCTAGGCATTGCCATGTAGTGCTGAATTCTGAAGTTGAAAAACTGAATTGCAAATCTCCAAAATAGGCTTTCACTAAATTTGTTATTGTCATCGGTACACTGAAAAAATCAAATGCTGCCCAAAGTAGTTCATGTGGCACTGAACCATATGCATTAGCCAAATCCAGGAATGTCACATGGAGCTCCTTCCTCTCCTTTTTAGCTGATTGAATTTGTTGCCAGATCACATTGATGTGTTCTAAGCAACCTGGGAAACCTGGAATGCCCGCTTTTTGTATTGAAGTGTCAATGAAGCAGTTCTTTAATAGGTAAGCTGACAATCTCTGAGCAATAATGCTGAAGAAAATCTTGCCTTCTACGTTTAATAGGGAAATGGGACGAAACTGACTGATGCTTGTAGAATCTTTTTCTTTAGGTATAAAGACTCCACCTGCTCGGCGCCATGCTCTTGGTACAACCTGTTTTTCCCATGCCACTTTCATCAATTTCCACAGAATTCGTAGAACTCCTGAAGCACTCTTGTACACTCTGTACGGAACTCCATTAGGCCCTGGAGATGATGAAGCCCTTGCTTTTTTCACAGCTTGCTCTATTTCTTTCCACTTAGGTGCACAGTCCTCCATTTGGTATTCTGGTGGATTGATAGGTGGGATGTCTGACGGAATTGACATGGGCTCCTGCCTTTTTGAATCTGTATGTGTTTCCTCCAAATATCTCTCCAGCTCAACCTTAGATGCTTTTAGTGTGCCATTCTTCTCACTGGTGAATAACTTCTTTACAAATTTGAATGGGTCTTTATAAAAGTTCGCTCTCGCACGCTCCTTCTTTTTGTAGCGTTTCCGTAGGCGCTCAGCTCTGCGCAATGTTGCAAGCTTATCTTTTATGACCCTTTGTAAGAGATTGAGTCCCTCCTTCTGACTTTGTTCTGCTCTTCTCCATTGGTTCCTCAGCTGTCTCCTTTCTCTAACTAAGCGTTCAATCTCCTGCTGCCGTCTAGACTTTCCAGGAATAGTTTGTACTTTTTCCTTCCTTTTTTCAACTCCAAACCTCTCACTTCCATATGCGTAGATGATGTCCCCAAATTTATCCAGCTTCTTTTCAATTGTTCCACTTAATCTTTCCAATGCAACGCAGAGATCTGTGTTTACTGTGTCCCATGCAGTTTTCTCACAAGCTCTTGGCCATTTAACTCCAGGCTTGTGCCCGTTGAGGTTCTTTTCTCTCTTATGCTGGTTTGTCTGACCGGGTTCACAAGGATCATTAGGTTCATCACTAACTGTGTCCATGCAAGTCCTCCTCACATCTATGACAGGGGTGCTGATATCCTGCGAACTGTGGTTTGCTTCCTGTCGCTGGATTTCATTCGACTGACTTGACTGACTTCGTAAGAAGTACTGATCAATGCGAGGCCCTTGTCCCTTCTCCCTCAAGCATTTCATTCTCCCTTGATGAATCTTCAAACCCCTGACCGTTGTCGCCTTGCTCCAGCCGCAGACACAAACCTGGAGTTCCATGTCTTTGTTAACTGCAGATCTTGAACTAGTCTTTTGTGAAGTACTCTCCATACTCATATCCGTTTCCGTTCCTAAGTCGTTAACCGTGTTGTCCAACGTTGAGTCATCTTCCGCCCCCGCTCTCGCAGACTCTAGGGGTATTTTTCTCTTTAATTTCTTAGAAGCCTTGGGCGGGTGTCTCCAGCATCCTGTAAACACAGAGCTGGATACTGCCGACAAGGGTAGCTAACCCTTACCAGCCCCAATGGGGTCTCTTTCCTCCTGTCAGCTGTCTCTCCAGGCTGTCACAAGGTCTTTCCCTTGTTGCCAGCTGCACTATTCACAGCAGTCACTGGACGTATCCAGATCTTCATGATTTCCATTACACGAGAGTAGATGTTAAAACTTCATGCTGATTTGAACTCGGCTCTCGCCAAGATAAGCACCAACTAAGACGTAGCTTTACAGTAAACTAATGTGATCCATATGCATCTCCATCCATTTGCGTTTCCTTCCATATGATGATGTAGATATCCTTCTGTCTGGTGTTAATGGCTGAAGTGTAATGCTGGCTCCAGGGATCAGCTTATTTTGCCTCCCTGGCGCATCAGCACACACAACGGCTGCGATGCTGGCTCCGGGGATCAACCAAAGTGCGGCCTCCCCAGCGCATCAGCATGACAACCGTCTGGATTGAGCTAAGTAGGGTACATCTCTGGGGTTTTCAAGTGGGCACCTTCCATCCTCAGTGTTTCGTCGACTAGCCCACGACACCTCAAGAGGGCTCGACGGTGATTCTGGCGTCCCAGCATCACCCCCCTCCGTCCCCCACTCAACTCAGCCCAGCTTACTTACCTGTCCCCAGCCAGAATCTTTCCGTCTCAACCACAGCCAGTTGCTGCTCCTCTCTGCTGCTTCAGATAAGTTCTTCACTGTGCGACGCAACTCTTGGCCACTGAATCCGACGTCTCTGAGAAACCGGGTTGTAGAGTGTGCCACAAATCCTCGACAACCCACTTCCACTGGGTAAACCCGAACTCTCCATCCTCGCTGTTCCGCTTCAGTGGCTAGTTGAGCATACCGCAGTTTCTTCCTCTCATGCGCCTCATCTACAGCGTCCTCCCATGGCACTGTTAACTCTACCAGGTGAACAAGGCGTGCTGATCCAGACCACAAGACAATATCTGGTCGAAGGTTAGTGGTGGCAATCTCAGGTGGAAAAATAAGCCGTTGACCAACATCTGCTAGCATATTCCAGTCTCTAGCAGCTTCCAGTTGTCCTGGGCGAGGATTGGTTTTAACACCTTTTCTTGGTGGTTGCTCTCCTGGGCGGAGGAATGTTGTCTTTTGTGTGTAATGTTTTGATGGAACAGGTGGCAACTTATTGGTCATGTTACGCTTGTCTTCCAATGCTAAGGCCAAACATCGCAGCACCTGGTCATGGCGCCAAGTAAACCGTCCTTGGCTAAGAGCCACCTTACATCCTGTCAAAATGTGCCTTAATGTTGCAGGTGATGAACACAAAGGACATGAGGGATCCTCTCCTACCCAGAGGTTTAGGTTCTGTGGTGATGGGAGAACATCATATGTTGACCTGATGAGGAAACTGATCCTGCTCTGTTCCATTGACCATAGGTCTTGCCAGCCAATCTTGCGTTGTTCCACACTCTCCCATCTCATCCATTCTCCCTGTTTGGCCTGGGAAATGGCCTTTATACACCTCATCCTCTCCTCCCGCTTTTGCACCTCGTTGACTACCAGCTTCCTTCTTTGAGCTGGGGCCGCCTTGTGCCATGTAGGAGGAGTTGAACTGAAACCAAGACCCCCTCTTCCATGCTGAACTTGCCCCATGATATCACCAATTCGAAGGGCAGCCTTTGCATCTTCCACAGCTTTCTTTGCCGCCCACTTTCTTCCAGTTTTCAACACAGGTGCTGCCTCCCTTACGCATTTATCGCGTGACTCTACTAATGTCATTTCCAGTCTGACCTTGGCGCACTTAAACTCCTCGGTTAGAGCAGAGACTGGTAGCTGCAGTATTCCTTTACCATAAAGTCCCACTCTGCTGAGGCAGCGTGGAACTCCCAACCATTTCCTGATGTATGAACTGATTAAAGCTTCCAGCTTCTCTACTGTTGTCAAAGAAACCTCGTACACAGTCAGTGGCCACAGCAACCTCGGCAGTAGACCAAACTGAAAGCACCAGAGTTTTAGTTTACCTGGTAGAGCGCAGCTGTCTATGCTCTTCAACCCTTCCACTGCTTGTTGTCTAACTTCTCCCACACGAACTGTGTCCTTTAGATCCCTGTCGTACCATCTCCCAAGACTCTTCACTGGCTTCTCAGACACTGTTGGTATTGCCTCACCATTAATGAAGAATGTTTTATCTACTACTTTGCCTTTAATTATAGAGATGCTCCTTGATTTAGTGGGCTTGAATTGCATTCGTGCCCATTCAATGTTATTGGTTAATTTGCCCAATAATCGATTAGTGCAGGCTACTGTTGTAGTCATGGTTGTCATGTCATCCATGTATGCTCGAATTGGTGGTAGTCGCATTCCAGAAGCCAAGCGCTCTCCTCCTACTACCCATTTTGATGCCCTAATGATTACTTCCATTGCCATGGTAAAAGCCAGTGGAGAAATGGTGCATCCTGCCATTATTCCAACCTCTAGGCATTGCCATGTAGTGCTGAATTCTGAAGTTGAAAAACTGAATTGCAAATCTCCAAAATAGGCTTTCACTAAATTTGTTATTGTCATCGGTACACTGAAAAAATCAAATGCTGCCCAAAGTAGTTCATGTGGCACTGAACCATATGCATTAGCCAAATCCAGGAATGTCACATGGAGCTCCTTCCTCTCCTTTTTAGCTGATTGAATTTGTTGCCAGATCACATTGATGTGTTCTAAGCAACCTGGGAAACCTGGAATGCCCGCTTTTTGTATTGAAGTGTCAATGAAGCAGTTCTTTAATAGGTAAGCTGACAATCTCTGAGCAATAATGCTGAAGAAAATCTTGCCTTCTACGTTTAATAGGGAAATGGGACGAAACTGACTGATGCTTGTAGAATCTTTTTCTTTAGGTATAAAGACTCCACCTGCTCGGCGCCATGCTCTTGGTACAACCTGTTTTTCCCATGCCACTTTCATCAATTTCCACAGAATTCGTAGAACTCCTGAAGCACTCTTGTACACTCTGTACGGAACTCCATTAGGCCCTGGAGATGATGAAGCCCTTGCTTTTTTCACAGCTTGCTCTATTTCTTTCCACTTAGGTGCACAGTCCTCCATTTGGTATTCTGGTGGATTGATAGGTGGGATGTCTGACGGAATTGACATGGGCTCCTGCCTTTTTGAATCTGTATGTGTTTCCTCCAAATATCTCTCCAGCTCAACCTTAGATGCTTTTAGTGTGCCATTCTTCTCACTGGTGAATAACTTCTTTACAAATTTGAATGGGTCTTTATAAAAGTTCGCTCTCGCACGCTCCTTCTTTTTGTAGCGTTTCCGTAGGCGCTCAGCTCTGCGCAATGTTGCAAGCTTATCTTTTATGACCCTTTGTAAGAGATTGAGTCCCTCCTTCTGACTTTGTTCTGCTCTTCTCCATTGGTTCCTCAGCTGTCTCCTTTCTCTAACTAAGCGTTCAATCTCCTGCTGCCGTCTAGACTTTCCAGGAATAGTTTGTACTTTTTCCTTCCTTTTTTCAACTCCAAACCTCTCACTTCCATATGCGTAGATGATGTCCCCAAATTTATCCAGCTTCTTTTCAATTGTTCCACTTAATCTTTCCAATGCAACGCAGAGATCTGTGTTTACTGTGTCCCATGCAGTTTTCTCACAAGCTCTTGGCCATTTAACTCCAGGCTTGTGCCCGTTGAGGTTCTTTTCTCTCTTATGCTGGTTTGTCTGACCGGGTTCACAAGGATCATTAGGTTCATCACTAACTGTGTCCATGCAAGTCCTCCTCACATCTATGACAGGGGTGCTGATATCCTGCGAACTGTGGTTTGCTTCCTGTCGCTGGATTTCATTCGACTGACTTGACTGACTTCGTAAGAAGTACTGATCAATGCGAGGCCCTTGTCCCTTCTCCCTCAAGCATTTCATTCTCCCTTGATGAATCTTCAAACCCCTGACCGTTGTCGCCTTGCTCCAGCCGCAGACACAAACCTGGAGTTCCATGTCTTTGTTAACTGCAGATCTTGAACTAGTCTTTTGTGAAGTACTCTCCATACTCATATCCGTTTCCGTTCCTAAGTCGTTAACCGTGTTGTCCAACGTTGAGTCATCTTCCGCCCCCGCTCTCGCAGACTCTAGGGGTATTTTTCTCTTTAATTTCTTAGAAGCCTTGGGCGGGTGTCTCCAGCATCCTGTAAACACAGAGCTGGATACTGCCGACAAGGGTAGCTAACCCTTACCAGCCCCAATGGGGTCTCTTTCCTCCTGTCAGCTGTCTCTCCAGGCTGTCACAAGGTCTTTCCCTTGTTGCCAGCTGCACTATTCACAGCAGTCACTGGACGTATCCAGATCTTCATGATTTCCATTACACGAGAGTAGATGTTAAAACTTCATGCTGATTTGAACTCGGCTCTCGCCAAGATAAGCACCAACTAAGACGTAGCTTTACAGTAAACTAATGTGATCCATATGCGTCTCCATCCATTTGCGTTTCCTTCCATATGATGATGTAGATATCCTTCTGTCTGGTGTTAATGGCTGAAGTGTAATGCTGGCTCCAGGGATCAGCTTATTTTGCCTCCCTGGCGCATCAGCACACACAACGGCTGCGATGCTGGCTCCGGGGATCAACCAAAGTGCGGCCTCCCCAGCGCATCAGCATGACAACCGTCTGGATTGAGCTAAGTAGGGTACATCTCTGGGGTTTTCAAGTGGGCACCTTCCATCCTCAGTGTTTCGTCGACTAGCCCACGACACCTCAAGAGGGCTCGACGGTGATTCTGGCGTCCCAGCATCACCCCCCTCCGTCCCCCACTCAACTCAGCCCAGCTTACTTACCTGTCCCCAGCCAGAATCTTTCCGTCTCAACCACAGCCAGTTGCTGCTCCTCTCTGCTGCTTCAGATAAGTTCTTCACTGTGCGACGCAACTCTTGGCCACTGAATCCGACGTCTCTGAGAAACCGGGTTGTAGAGTGTGCCACAAATCCTCGACAACCCACTTCCACTGGGTAAACCCGAACTCTCCATCCTCGCTGTTCCGCTTCAGTGGCTAGTTGAGCATACCGCAGTTTCTTCCTCTCATGCGCCTCATCTACAGCGTCCTCCCATGGCACTGTTAACTCTACCAGGTGAACAAGGCGTGCTGATCCAGACCACAAGACAATATCTGGTCGAAGGTTAGTGGTGGCAATCTCAGGTGGAAAAATAAGCCGTTGACCAACATCTGCTAGCATATTCCAGTCTCTAGCAGCTTCCAGTTGTCCTGGGCGAGGATTGGTTTTAACACCTTTTCTTGGTGGTTGCTCTCCTGGGCGGAGGAATGTTGTCTTTTGTGTGTAATGTTTTGATGGAACAGGTGGCAACTTATTGGTCATGTTACGCTTGTCTTCCAATGCTAAGGCCAAACATCGCAGCACCTGGTCATGGCGCCAAGTAAACCGTCCTTGGCTAAGAGCCACCTTACATCCTGTCAAAATGTGCCTTAATGTTGCAGGTGATGAACACAAAGGACATGAGGGATCCTCTCCTACCCAGAGGTTTAGGTTCTGTGGTGATGGGAGAACATCATATGTTGACCTGATGAGGAAACTGATCCTGCTCTGTTCCATTGACCATAGGTCTTGCCAGCCAATCTTGCGTTGTTCCACACTCTCCCATCTCATCCATTCTCCCTGTTTGGCCTGGGAAATGGCCTTTATACACCTCATCCTCTCCTCCCGCTTTTGCACCTCGTTGACTACCAGCTTCCTTCTTTGAGCTGGGGCCGCCTTGTGCCATGTAGGAGGAGTTGAACTGAAACCAAGACCCCCTCTTCCATGCTGAACTTGCCCCATGATATCACCAATTCGAAGGGCAGCCTTTGCATCTTCCACAGCTTTCTTTGCCGCCCACTTTCTTCCAGTTTTCAACACAGGTGCTGCCTCCCTTACGCATTTATCGCGTGACTCTACTAATGTCATTTCCAGTCTGACCTTGGCGCACTTAAACTCCTCGGTTAGAGCAGAGACTGGTAGCTGCAGTATTCCTTTACCATAAAGTCCCACTCTGCTGAGGCAGCGTGGAACTCCCAACCATTTCCTGATGTATGAACTGATTAAAGCTTCCAGCTTCTCTACTGTTGTCAAAGAAACCTCGTACACAGTCAGTGGCCACAGCAACCTCGGCAGTAGACCAAACTGAAAGCACCAGAGTTTTAGTTTACCTGGTAGAGCGCAGCTGTCTATGCTCTTCAACCCTTCCACTGCTTGTTGTCTAACTTCTCCCACACGAACTGTGTCCTTTAGATCCCTGTCGTACCATCTCCCAAGACTCTTCACTGGCTTCTCAGACACTGTTGGTATTGCCTCACCATTAATGAAGAATGTTTTATCTACTACTTTGCCTTTAATTATAGAGATGCTCCTTGATTTAGTGGGCTTGAATTGCATTCGTGCCCATTCAATGTTATTGGTTAATTTGCCCAATAATCGATTAGTGCAGGCTACTGTTGTAGTCATGGTTGTCATGTCATCCATGTATGCTCGAATTGGTGGTAGTCGCATTCCAGAAGCCAAGCGCTCTCCTCCTACTACCCATTTTGATGCCCTAATGATTACTTCCATTGCCATGGTAAAAGCCAGTGGAGAAATGGTGCATCCTGCCATTATTCCAACCTCTAGGCATTGCCATGTAGTGCTGAATTCTGAAGTTGAAAAACTGAATTGCAAATCTCCAAAATAGGCTTTCACTAAATTTGTTATTGTCATCGGTACACTGAAAAAATCAAATGCTGCCCAAAGTAGTTCATGTGGCACTGAACCATATGCATTAGCCAAATCCAGGAATGTCACATGGAGCTCCTTCCTCTCCTTTTTAGCTGATTGAATTTGTTGCCAGATCACATTGATGTGTTCTAAGCAACCTGGGAAACCTGGAATGCCCGCTTTTTGTATTGAAGTGTCAATGAAGCAGTTCTTTAATAGGTAAGCTGACAATCTCTGAGCAATAATGCTGAAGAAAATCTTGCCTTCTACGTTTAATAGGGAAATGGGACGAAACTGACTGATGCTTGTAGAATCTTTTTCTTTAGGTATAAAGACTCCACCTGCTCGGCGCCATGCTCTTGGTACAACCTGTTTTTCCCATGCCACTTTCATCAATTTCCACAGAATTCGTAGAACTCCTGAAGCACTCTTGTACACTCTGTACGGAACTCCATTAGGCCCTGGAGATGATGAAGCCCTTGCTTTTTTCACAGCTTGCTCTATTTCTTTCCACTTAGGTGCACAGTCCTCCATTTGGTATTCTGGTGGATTGATAGGTGGGATGTCTGACGGAATTGACATGGGCTCCTGCCTTTTTGAATCTGTATGTGTTTCCTCCAAATATCTCTCCAGCTCAACCTTAGATGCTTTTAGTGTGCCATTCTTCTCACTGGTGAATAACTTCTTTACAAATTTGAATGGGTCTTTATAAAAGTTCGCTCTCGCACGCTCCTTCTTTTTGTAGCGTTTCCGTAGGCGCTCAGCTCTGCGCAATGTTGCAAGCTTATCTTTTATGACCCTTTGTAAGAGATTGAGTCCCTCCTTCTGACTTTGTTCTGCTCTTCTCCATTGGTTCCTCAGCTGTCTCCTTTCTCTAACTAAGCGTTCAATCTCCTGCTGCCGTCTAGACTTTCCAGGAATAGTTTGTACTTTTTCCTTCCTTTTTTCAACTCCAAACCTCTCACTTCCATATGCGTAGATGATGTCCCCAAATTTATCCAGCTTCTTTTCAATTGTTCCACTTAATCTTTCCAATGCAACGCAGAGATCTGTGTTTACTGTGTCCCATGCAGTTTTCTCACAAGCTCTTGGCCATTTAACTCCAGGCTTGTGCCCGTTGAGGTTCTTTTCTCTCTTATGCTGGTTTGTCTGACCGGGTTCACAAGGATCATTAGGTTCATCACTAACTGTGTCCATGCAAGTCCTCCTCACATCTATGACAGGGGTGCTGATATCCTGCGAACTGTGGTTTGCTTCCTGTCGCTGGATTTCATTCGACTGACTTGACTGACTTCGTAAGAAGTACTGATCAATGCGAGGCCCTTGTCCCTTCTCCCTCAAGCATTTCATTCTCCCTTGATGAATCTTCAAACCCCTGACCGTTGTCGCCTTGCTCCAGCCGCAGACACAAACCTGGAGTTCCATGTCTTTGTTAACTGCAGATCTTGAACTAGTCTTTTGTGAAGTACTCTCCATACTCATATCCGTTTCCGTTCCTAAGTCGTTAACCGTGTTGTCCAACGTTGAGTCATCTTCCGCCCCCGCTCTCGCAGACTCTAGGGGTATTTTTCTCTTTAATTTCTTAGAAGCCTTGGGCGGGTGTCTCCAGCATCCTGTAAACACAGAGCTGGATACTGCCGACAAGGGTAGCTAACCCTTACCAGCCCCAATGGGGTCTCTTTCCTCCTGTCAGCTGTCTCTCCAGGCTGTCACAAGGTCTTTCCCTTGTTGCCAGCTGCACTATTCACAGCAGTCACTGGACGTATCCAGATCTTCATGATTTCCATTACACGAGAGTAGATGTTAAAACTTCATGCTGATTTGAACTCGGCTCTCGCCAAGATAAGCACCAACTAAGACGTAGCTTTACAGTAAACTAATGTGATCCATATGCGTCTCCATCCATTTGCGTTTCCTTCCATATGATGATGTAGATATCCTTCTGTCTGGTGTTAATGGCTGAAGTGTAATGCTGGCTCCAGGGATCAGCTTATTTTGCCTCCCTGGCGCATCAGCACACACAACGGCTGCGATGCTGGCTCCGGGGATCAACCAAAGTGCGGCCTCCCCAGCGCATCAGCATGACAACCGTCTGGATTGAGCTAAGTAGGGTACATCTCTGGGGTTTTCAAGTGGGCACCTTCCATCCTCAGTGTTTCGTCGACTAGCCCACGACACCTCAAGAGGGCTCGACGGTGATTCTGGCGTCCCAGCATCACCCCCCTCCGTCCCCCACTCAACTCAGCCCAGCTTACTTACCTGTCCCCAGCCAGAATCTTTCCGTCTCAACCACAGCCAGTTGCTGCTCCTCTCTGCTGCTTCAGATAAGTTCTTCACTGTGCGACGCAACTCTTGGCCACTGAATCCGACGTCTCTGAGAAACCGGGTTGTAGAGTGTGCCACAAATCCTCGACAACCCACTTCCACTGGGTAAACCCGAACTCTCCATCCTCGCTGTTCCGCTTCAGTGGCTAGTTGAGCATACCGCAGTTTCTTCCTCTCATGCGCCTCATCTACAGCGTCCTCCCATGGCACTGTTAACTCTACCAGGTGAACAAGGCGTGCTGATCCAGACCACAAGACAATATCTGGTCGAAGGTTAGTGGTGGCAATCTCAGGTGGAAAAATAAGCCGTTGACCAACATCTGCTAGCATATTCCAGTCTCTAGCAGCTTCCAGTTGTCCTGGGCGAGGATTGGTTTTAACACCTTTTCTTGGTGGTTGCTCTCCTGGGCGGAGGAATGTTGTCTTTTGTGTGTAATGTTTTGATGGAACAGGTGGCAACTTATTGGTCATGTTACGCTTGTCTTCCAATGCTAAGGCCAAACATCGCAGCACCTGGTCATGGCGCCAAGTAAACCGTCCTTGGCTAAGAGCCACCTTACATCCTGTCAAAATGTGCCTTAATGTTGCAGGTGATGAACACAAAGGACATGAGGGATCCTCTCCTACCCAGAGGTTTAGGTTCTGTGGTGATGGGAGAACATCATATGTTGACCTGATGAGGAAACTGATCCTGCTCTGTTCCATTGACCATAGGTCTTGCCAGCCAATCTTGCGTTGTTCCACACTCTCCCATCTCATCCATTCTCCCTGTTTGGCCTGGGAAATGGCCTTTATACACCTCATCCTCTCCTCCCGCTTTTGCACCTCGTTGACTACCAGCTTCCTTCTTTGAGCTGGGGCCGCCTTGTGCCATGTAGGAGGAGTTGAACTGAAACCAAGACCCCCTCTTCCATGCTGAACTTGCCCCATGATATCACCAATTCGAAGGGCAGCCTTTGCATCTTCCACAGCTTTCTTTGCCGCCCACTTTCTTCCAGTTTTCAACACAGGTGCTGCCTCCCTTACGCATTTATCGCGTGACTCTACTAATGTCATTTCCAGTCTGACCTTGGCGCACTTAAACTCCTCGGTTAGAGCAGAGACTGGTAGCTGCAGTATTCCTTTACCATAAAGTCCCACTCTGCTGAGGCAGCGTGGAACTCCCAACCATTTCCTGATGTATGAACTGATTAAAGCTTCCAGCTTCTCTACTGTTGTCAAAGAAACCTCGTACACAGTCAGTGGCCACAGCAACCTCGGCAGTAGACCAAACTGAAAGCACCAGAGTTTTAGTTTACCTGGTAGAGCGCAGCTGTCTATGCTCTTCAACCCTTCCACTGCTTGTTGTCTAACTTCTCCCACACGAACTGTATAATTTCATTCGTACTTATGGTTGTTCATTTCACATTTGGTGTTCAAAGCAAAGCAAACCATTTTATTTAATTTCACAAATCCTGACTAATGTAATTACTCTTTGACTGACGCAGGACTGCCGATGGTACCTAATCTTCTGGAGGTTCGGGGGAGGAGGGACTTGTGTACACAGTTGCATTAACTACATTGTATAACTACAGCGCCTTTAAACACAAAAACATGTACAAACAGCTGATCCAACAAAAAACTTGGTTGATTGACAGCAAATCCAACCACTCATTTTTTTTTGGTATCACACTGCACTGACATTCGCTGACGGACACGTTGTAGCCTAAACAAATAATCAGAATGAAAACAAGTAGGTAATCGAACTCAGGAATTGAAACAGTTTTGCCGGTTTTCTCTCAGCAGCGTCCAGAACTGTTTTCATTCTGATTTATTTCTTTAGTTATTCAATTAATAACAGGTTGTACATTTACCACTCCATCTCCAAGACCTGGATGGACTTGGTTACCGTCCCTTGATGAAGCTGGCTGCACAATCCGTGAAAAATAATAATCTTATTAGTAGGCTGGCTGCTGGAGAGGTCAGCTGGCAATAAGATATGTCATGAGGCGAGTGCATTCTATGTAAATACATAGGCTACTCATTACATAGTAGATGTCCTCTACCACATCTATGTGTGTAGTAGCTAGGCTACATAGCATATACAGTAATGATAGCATATATGTTTCATGCATCTGTGTTTGGGGTTGAGCAAGTACAGCTTGCTTATGTATTCTCATTGGTTGATAGCAACGCGGTAAATAAAAAAGTTCTTTCCGTGAGCGAAAAGAAAAATCAGCGCCGCCCATGCCACGTCCGCCCCGCTATAATGGGAAGCGAAAAATATAACAATATTGCAATTTCTTACACATGTTTCAGTGTGAACGATCCTAACACAGTGGCTAAGCCACTGCCTGGCAGAAATCTGGGGGGGGGGGGGGGGGGGGAAACGGTGTCAGTAGTGCTCAACAGAAAAGAATGCATACAGAAAAATATTGTATACTGGCCATAGGCTTTGGTTTTGCCCAGCGCCGTAACTAAGCATTTAGCTACCGGGGCATATATATATATCCCGGGCATGCAAGACTCCATATCGTAGCTACCGGGGCATGCAATTATATATATATATATATATATATATATATATATATATATATATATATATATATATATATATATATATATATATATATTATTACTATTATTATTATTTATTTCTTAGCAGACGCCCTTATCCAGGGCGACTTACAATTGTTACAAGATATCACAGTATTTTTACTACAATTACCCATTTATACAGTTGGGTTTTTACTGGAGCAATCTAGGTAATGTACCTTGCTCAATTGTACAGCAGCAGTGTCCTACACCAGTGATTGAACCCATGACCCTCCGGTCAAGAGTCCAGAGCTCTAACCACTACTCCACTACTTGTTATTTTTTTTTTTTTGGATGTTAGGAGTTAGGATGGTATTTACTCGCGCATGCAGGTTCAGACGCATTGATTGGACTAATGTATCCACAGGCGACCTAAGACTCACCCTTTCAACGGTGTCAGTAGTGCTCAACAGAAAAGAATGCATACAGAAAAATATTGTATACTGGCCATGGGCTTTGGTTTTGCCCAGCGCCGTAACTAAGCATTTAGCTGCCGGGGCATGCATATATATTATTATTATTATTATTATTTATTTCTTAGCAGACGCCCTTATCCAGGGCGACTTACAATCGTAAGCAAAAACATTTCAAGCGTTACAATACAAGTAATACAATAAGATATATATCATTGCATGCACCTCCGGTTGAAGCAACCTGAGGTGGATGGTAAGACTCCATTTCGTAGCTACCGGGGCATGCAAGACTCCATATCGCAATTATATATATATATATATATATATATATATATATATATATATATATATATATATATATATATATATATATATATATATTGTAGCGAGCACAGGGATTAACGGAGACACGCACACAATAGCTCTTTTAGGTAATGCAGTTTATTAAGCAGCTAACAGCAAGTCAGCGCCCTCTATGAACACACACACACAGCCCTTCCCCACACCAGAGCACTACTCTGCCTCTCAGGGTGACATTCACATATATATCAAACAACACCGGAAGGGTAATAACAATTACAGGGAAATGCATAGAACAGTACGCAAACTTTTACAGTAACAACAAATAAACACAACAACAATAATTCAGTTTCTCCCCTACCATAGTTCGTACTCCCAGCATCCACGGCTGCACATTAACCAAATGTAGGGGACTGGCTCCGGGCACAGCGCCCTATTCGACGACAGGTGGCAACGGCGAGTCAGTCCAGCCGTGCCCGTTACACAGCCCCCATCTTAGGGCCGAACGTCCCGCTGGCCCAACACTTAATGTCTCACAAAGTCAGAGAGTCCCGGGGGTGGTCGACGGATACGCTGGCCGCGCTGGAGCACAGGTGCAGCGGGCTGGAAGTCAGCTGGAGCTGGAATGCTCCTACCTGGGCCACCAGCTGGTGAACTATTCGGTGGTTGCAAGGGGGAAGCGCTTTCCCTGTCCTGGGAGCTGGCCTCCGGGCTGGCTGCAGGGACAACCGAGTTTGTTCCGGGGCGGTAGGGGGCCAAGCGGTCTTGGTGGAGCACAACCGCCCGGCTACGGGTCCGCAGCCGCACCGGCCAAACACAAGGTCCACTGGGGTGCGGAGCTCTCTCCCAAACATAAGAGCCGCTGGCGTGCACCCTGTAGATTCATGCACTGCAGTCCGGTAGGCCATTAGGACCAAGGGCAAGCATTGATCCCAGTCACGCTGGTGCTGGGAGGTCCACATGGTCAGCTGGGTGGCAAGGGTGCGGTTAAACCGCTCCACCAATCCATCGCTCTGTGGGTGTAGTGGGGTCGTCCTGGTTTTCTTAATACCCAGCCGCCTGCACACCTCACCAAACACCTGCGCTTCAAAGTTACGCCCCTGGTCACTATGTAGCTCCTCGGGAACCCCAAACCGGCAGAACATGCCTTCCAGCAGTGCCTCCGCGCAGGTAGTCGCGCTCTGATCGGGGACTGCGTACGCCTCGGGCCATTTAGTAAAGTAATCCATGGCCACCAGGACGTACCGGTTGCCCCCCTCCGCCCTAAGATGTCCACACCGACGCGCTCTAATGGTGCCCCCACCTGGTACTGCTGGAGCGGGGCATGAGAGCGGTCCAAGGGGCCCTTCCGGGCGGTGCACTGGTCACAGCGTCGCACATAAGTCTCCACATCACGTCGGCACCGTCCCCAGTAGAACCGCTCCCGAAGCCGACCCAGGGTCTTGGCAACGCCGAAGTGTCCAGTGGCTGGTCCGCCATGCACGGCTCGCAGGACGGTCTCTCGGAGAGCTTGAGGAACCACCACTTGTAGCCGCTTGCGCCCTGTCGCAGGGTCTGTCCAGAAACGGTACAGCACACTTTCCCGGAGGCTCAAACATTCCCATTGCGCCAACAGCACTTTTACCTCCGGGGAGAGGGCTGACACCGCACGTCTGGCTGGGTGCTGACCCGCCGATAACCAGCGGATCAGCGGTGCCAGCTCAGCGTCCAGACCCTGCTGACGCTGGATCTCCCCCGCTGGCAACTCAAGGGGGGTCTCCACAGCTACAGTGGCAGCACTTACTCGCTCCTCCAAGGACCGCTGTGCCTCTCGCTCCTCCATCCGATGGCAGTGCTTACAGTCCTCAGAGAAGCAGGGGCGACGGGACAGGGCATCTGCATTATTGTGTAGGCATACCCTTGCAGTGTCTCTATCCAGCGAGCCACCTGTCCTTCGGGCTCGCGGAAGTTGAGCAGCCACCGCAGGGAGGCGTGATCCGTGCGCAGCTTGAATCTTCACCCGTAGAGATAGGGACGAAAGTGGTGCACGGCCCGTACTACAGCCAACAGTTCCCGGCGAGTCACACAATAGTTCCGCTCTGTTTTACTAAGAGCTTGGCTGTAGTACGCGACCACTTGTTCTCCGTCCGAGCCTTCCTGGGCTAGCACTGCTCCGATCCCCACATCGCTCGCGTCCGTGTCCAGGATGAACGGTTTTTGGGGGTCAGGGAACGCCAAGACTGGGGCCTTCACAAGGGCCTCTCGCAATTCCCCAAAGGCAGCTGCGCAGTCGGTGTCCCAGCTGAACCAGCCCCCTTTCTCAGTCAGGCGGTGCAGGGGCCTGGCGATCTGAGCAAAGTCCTTCACAAAGCGGTGGTAATAAGACACCAGGCCCAGAAAGCTACGCACCTCTGTCACAGTCCTGGGGACCGGCCAGTCCTTTACAGCAGTCACTTTAGCAGGGTCTGTGGCAATGCCGTCTGCCCCGACAACATGTCCGAGGAAGTGTGTTTCTCTTCTCAGCAGGTTGCACTTCCCAGGGTGGAGTTTTAAGCCAGCTCCACGGATGCGCTCGAACACAGTCCGCAAGTTCTGCAGTGCCGCCGAAAAGGTGGTGGCGTGCACCAGTAAGTCATCCAGGTATACAACACAATGGGTCAGTGGAACTCCGGTGAGCACCCGCTCCATCAGGCGCTCGAACGTTGCTGGGGCATTGCACAGTCCAAAGGGCATCACTGAAAACTGCCACAGACCCTGGCCAATGGAGAATGCAGTTTTCTGTCATGCCTCAGGGGCCAGCTCAACCTGCCAGTATCCGCTGCGCAGGTCGAGGGAGCTGAACCAGCGGGAGCCTGTGATGTAGTCCAGAGCTTCATCGATTCTGGGGAGGGGGTACGAGTCCTTGTGTGTCACTGCATTCAGTTTGCGATAATCCACACAGAACCGCAGTGACCCGTCTTTTTTTTTACTAGCAGGGCTGGCGCGGCCCAGGGGCTAGCCGATGGTTCAATTACCCCGGCAGTGGCCATTTCCAGAATCATGCCCTCGGCCGCTTCCCGCTTTGCCAAGGGTAGCCGCCGTGGCCGCTCCCGGATCGGAGCCGCGTCTCCCGTGTTAATGCTGTGCTGAACTAATCCAGTCCGCCCACAGTCCTCTATGTTTGCAGCAAAAATGTCCAAGTACCCCCTTAATAGTTCCCATAACTGGTCCCGCTGGCCCTGAGATAGACCCTCCTTACTCCTCTGCCACAGCGCTTTCACCGCATCAGTTATCCTGCAGTCCTGTGTTCCACCGGTTGTGGTTGCAGGGGGCGGTGAAAGTTCTGCAGGAGAGGGGGCGGAGACAGTTGAAGCCCTTGCAAACTCCGTCGCCGATGTCCTGTCCTCTGCTTCTGGGAGAGGCCGGGTCCTGCCCCCCTGCGTCCGACGAACCTCCCTCATCTGGCTATGCCGCACGGTGGTTCTGGTGCGGCGTTGCTCCCCTTCCTTCTCCCGACCCGGAATCAGGCGCAGTTGGCTCTGGCCAAGGCACAAGGTTCCCTCAGCCAAGTCGATGGTAGCTCCTACTTTGTTCAGGAGGTCCAGGCCCAGAATGCAGCGATCCTGTATCTCCGCCAGCCAGAATTCGTGTTGGATCGTGCAGTCTCCGAGCTGGATCTCCAGATGCCGTCGTCCCAGCATGGACGCGACCTGGCCGGTGACAGTGCGGAGGCGAACCGTGGTGGGCGTCCAGCCTTCCAGCCATCCGTCACTTTCTCTGGGGAGGACCCCGGGCTGCAGGATGGAGATGGTGGAGCCTGTGTCGACCAAGGCCTTGCACTGCACCCCATTTAAGAGGCAGGGTGCATGCAGACTGTTGCCCCGGCCAACACGGCCCACCATTGCCACGCGTCGTTCTCTTTGTCTCTATGAGTGGGGGAAGGAAGGTGAAGGAGCTGCGGTCCCCCGTTTACGCCGCTCCTTTTTCGTTTCCCGCCCATGACGTCTCTTCTTCAGATGGTACTGGGTGACGGCGGCGGCGGCATTGTGCATGCAGGTGACCCGGGCTTCCGCAGTTCCAGCAGCGCCTTACAGGAGTGGTCTGCCTGACAGCGGCGGTATCCTCGTCTCCATCGCTATCTTCCTTTCCTCTGACCGCGCAGACTTTGGGGATCCGGACTCTCTCGCCCTCCTCGAGCACGGCCTCAATCCTTAGGGCATGGGTTAAAGCCTGCTCTAGGGAGGTTGGGGCAACGAGCCGAACCTGTTGTCAGAGCGCGGTGGGCTTCAAGCCACGGATGAACGCCTCCATCGCCAGGTCTTCTTGTACAGCCGGAGGTAAACCAGGATACCCCCTCCGTGCCAAGTATTTAGTGTCTGCGGCCAGTATCCCGAGTTTCTCGACACTGACTCTCTTGCGCGTGGCAAGGAGATAGCGCAGGCTGACGGCTGACTCCACTTGGCCAACGCGGCGCTGGAGAGCCGTGGATAGGGTATGGAAGTCACACGGCTCCTCTGGGTCTAAATCGAGTAATGCTTGCATCGCCTTCCCTTCCGGTGCTCAACAGTCAGTAGTGCTCAACAGAAAATAATGCATACAGAAAAATATTGTATACTGGCCATGGGCTTTGGTTTTGCCCAGCGCCGTAACTAAGCATTTAGCTACAGGGGCATGCATATATATATATATATATATATATATATATATATATATATATATATATATATATATATATATATATATTATTGTTATTTTTTTTTCTTTTTTTTTTTTTTGGATGTTAGGAGTTAGGATGGTATTTACTCGCGCATAGTTTTGTATGTTATTTCCGAATTTCTCCTTTAACATGTATGAAGGGGACACTGTATTACTTAAAACGTGAATTAACGTATTAAAACGTGTTAACTGTTAGCAGTTACCTTGGGATTACACACCAGGTTCAGACGCATTGATTGGACTAATATATCCGCAAGCGACCTAAGACCGTTTCAACGGTGTCAGTAGTGCTCAACAGAAAATAATGCATACAGAAAAATATTTTATACTGGCCATGGGCTTTGGTTTTCCCCAGCGCCGTAACTAAGCATTTAGCTACCGGGGCATGCAAATATATATATATATATATATATATATATATATATATATATATATATATATATATATATAAATTGCATGGACCTCCGGAATGAAGCAACCGGAGGTGGATGGAAAGACTCAATATTGCAGCTACAGCATACAAACATTCTAAAAGCTATAAACAAAATAGGTGTATTTTTTCCTCCAATACCTCTCAGTTAATTATTATTATTTGTTTCGTTAATTCAATACAATCTAGGTAGCTATATATATAATTGTTATTTTTTTTTTTTTTGGATGTTAGGAGTTAGGATGGTATTTACTCGCGCATAGTTTTGTATGTTATTTCCGAATTTCTCCTTTAACATGTCTGAAGGGGACACTGTATTACTTAAAACGTGAATTAACGTATTAAAACGTGTTAACTGTGAGCAGTTACCTTGGGATTACACACCAGGTTCAGACGCATTGATTGGACTAATGTATCCGCAGGCGACCTAAGACTCACCGTTTCAACGGTGTCAGTAGTGCTCAACAGAAAATAATGCATACAGAAAAATATTGTATACTGGCCATGGGCTTTGGTTTTGCCCACCGCCGTAACTAAGCATTTAGCTACCGGGGCATGCAAATATATATATTTGTGGCACACTCTACAACCCGGTTTCTCAGAGACGTCGGATTCAGCGGCGAAGAGTTGCGTCGCACAGTGAAGAACTTATCTGAAGCAGCAGAGAGGAGCAGCAACTGGCTGTGGTTGAGACGGAAAGATTCTGGCTGGGGATCCCAAGCACAATAGAAAGAAAGAAATGCTGATGTACAGGTAAGTAAGCTGGGCTGAGTTGAGTGGGGGACGGAGGGGGGTCATGCTGGGACGCCAGAATCACCGTCGAGCCCTCTTGAAGTGTCGTGGGCTAGTCGGCGAAACACTGAGGATGGAAGGTGCCCACTTGAAAACCCCAGAGATGTACCCTACTTAGCTCAATCCAGACGGTTGTCATGCTGATGCGCTGGGGAGGCCGCACTTTGGTTGATCCCCGGAGCCAGCATCGCAGCCGTCGTGTGTGCTGATGCGCCAGGGAGGCAAAATAAGATGATCCCTGGAGCCAGCATTACACTTCAGCCATTAACACCAGACAGAAGGAAACGTAAATGGATGGAGACACATATGGATCACATTAGTTTACTGTAAAGCTACGTCTTAGTTGGGTCTTATCTTGGCGAGAGCCGAGTTCAAATCAGCATGAAGTTTTAACATCTACTCTTGTGTAATGGAAATCATATATATATATATATATATATATATATATATATATATATAAATTGCATGGACCTCCGGAATGAAGCAACCGGAGGTGGATGGAAAGACTCAATATTGCAGCTACCGGGGCATGCAAGTCTCCATATCGTAGATACCGGGGCATGCAATTATATATATATATATATATATATATATATATATATATATATATATATATATATATGATGGAGAGGCATATTCCCATTCCCTTAATAGTTAGGATGGTATTTACTCGCGCATACACTCTAAATCTGGGGTTGATACTGTGGTGGAAGCTTTTAGGGTGCTTCGAAGAACCTTTTTACTAGGGTTCCATGAGGAACCTTACAAATAAGGATCTTTTAAGAACCTCAAGGTTCTACTTGGAACCTTTTATGTTTATTTACAAACTTACATGCATAATATTATATATATATATATATATATATATATATATATATATATATATATATATATATATATATAATATGCGTGTCTGCATAATTTGTCTGGTTAAATAACATGCTAGGAATTACTGGTTTGCAATATCAATAAAAACAAAGAAATACTTTTTATAGAAACCCTTTATTACGGGTAGAGCAATAAAATAAATAAATACAGTATAGGAGTTATACTTTTAATTATAACACATAAATGCATACAAATAAAACAGTCTGTATATGTTTCATTACCCTTAGAATAACAAATACACAAATAAGTGAAAGGCTGACAACATTTCTTGACAGGTAGATATATAAATATATTAATTATAACTAATCATAATATATTATCCATAATGTAATTAATTTAATTACAAACAAAACAAGCAAAAACCTAACTTTAGTCACAAGTATTTTATAAAACAAGTATTATAAAAAATATTAACACATTTATTTATTTTTATTTATTTATTTATTGCATTTATATAGCGCTTTTTATACAAAAGTATCGCAAAGCACTGTATAGTACATAGCAGGAAAAAAATCACAATCCGTTTGTATAGCAGGTCACACATATAACTGCTACACTCAGCCCATTTAAATACAGATTTAAACAGTATACACAATACAAAAGCACCAATTTTAAAGTTACATTAAAACCCACTAAGATAAGCGAGCCATTTTATAAAAGTGTGTTTTTAGTCTTGACTTGAAAACTGTAATGGACCCAGATTTCCTGATAAACGAAGGCTGAGCATTCCAGAAAAAAGCCCTGCCTCCCGTGTTGTTTTGTTGACCCTAGGAATAACCAGCAGCCCCACATCCTGTGATTTCAGAGTGTGGTTTGGAAGATACGGTGTCAGTAACTCCTGTAAATAATGAGGCGCTAATCCATTCAGGGCCTTATAAGTTAACAGCAAAATCACCATTTAAAAAAGTACATTACAATAATCAATTCTAGATGAAACAAAGACATGTATTATTCTCTCGGCATCAGATACAGAAATAATTAGAACATAAGAAGGTTGTTTCTTTTATTATTTATTTCTTATTTTTGTTTGTTGTTAGTAGCTTATTGATCCCAGAATCTCATCAAGCAGCTTCTTGAAGAATCCCAGGATGTCAGCTTCAACAACATTATTGGGGAGTTGGTCTAAGTTTGGCTATATTTCTCAAATGGTAAAAATATACTTTAGTAACTTCCCTAGTATGAGTCTAAAATGATAGATCAGACTCAAAGATTACCCTCAAACTCTTAATTTCGACTTTAAATTTTGATGAGAGACTGCAAGGGTCGTGCTCATGTAATCCTACATTTCCTTTTAGTTGGTTCTGTGAGCCCACTAGCATAACCTCTGTTTTATCTCAATTCAACATTAGGAGATTCTGTGACATCCAATGCTTGATGTCTGTAAGGCAAGTAGCTAATAACACCCAGGCAGAAGAATGTCCTTGCTTTAGGGACAGATAACAGGTGGTTATCATCAGCATAGCTGTATACAACTGTAAGTTGCCCTGGGTAAGGGTGTCTGCTCAAAAGAAAAGAAAAAAAAATAGTAATCCCTGAGCCTGTGGTTATTATAGCAGAACCAACACCCTTATTGCTTTCCCGACCTGGCGCCTGACAAAAGAAAGTTTACTATTCCCACTATACTAGGTGGAGTTTTCTGATCTTTTTGGAGTACCCAAAATACATTTCTCAATATAATATTAGGCTGTTTTTTCTCTGTGGGTATTTGATATTGTACACAAAATACAAGGAAAAAAGAAGCCCAAATCTCTGGGTGAGGGCCTCAGGTTATTATTATTTGTTTATTTAGCAGACACCTTTATCCAAGGCTTACAGAGACTAGGGAGTGTGAACTATGCATCAGCTGCAGAGTCACTTATAATTATGTCTCACCCGAAAGACGGAGCACAAGGAGGTTAAGTGGCTTGCTCAAGGTCACACAATGAGTCAGTTTGCCGAGGTGGGATTTGAACCGTGGACTTCCTGGTTACGAACCCTTTTCTTTAACCACTGGACCACACAGCCTCCTCAGCAAGTAAATGTTGTCCATTCATTCTCAGACCAATTTTTGTATCAAGATGGAAGGGGTTTCCCCAGATAATGACAGGTGTGGGAGTTGTAGGGTCCTTAAAAAATAAAAAATAAAAAAATAAAAAACAGAAAAATAAATCACTTACACTGTATTTTAAAAATAAAATGCTGACGCAGCATCTTACGTTATATTGTGATCATCTTTATTTGCATATTCCCATTCCCTTAATTCTTCAATTTCAACACCATCCCTCTCCCCTGATGTAATAATTTATAGCTGTTAGTTTTTAATACTTTTTATGTATTGTATTTGATGCCATGGGCTAGAAGAATTGGAGGTAATTCTATTTATAAATTCACTGTTTGGCAACAGCAGTTCAAAAAATATATATATATATATATTCCGAATGTTTTCGTTAGAGACAAAAATCCAAAGTTTTTAATACAGGTGATTTATTTATTTACTTATTTATTTATTTATTAATCATTTTCAGCATCTTTAAACAGCTTGTTCAGTGGTAACCACGCACTGGATACTGAAGTAAACTGCAGCTACGTTCCAGCATGAATGAGACACGGACAGTGCGCCACGTTCAACCTTGACCTCTGTACACCAGAAGCAGTTTAAAGTAGATTTATGTACATTTAAAGCAACATTGTCTTTGTTCATGATGATATATGATAAGTGTATTAGTTTGGTTCTCAAACAAACAAACAAAAAAATCCTTGCATGTTTTTTGCCCCGCCCCAAGTGTAAAAACAAATATTCTCTGACAGCATATAGACAGTACGTGTTTTCCGCAGCAAACAGATTCTTACGGTCTCTGTTCATGATGACAAAGAGTTTAACTGAGTGCATTGTTTCGATATGTTTGATTGGTCTCGCAGCAGTATGGGTAAAAATAGACTGAATGGCCTTGCCCTGCTAATATGTGCGGACATGTCCCAGGAGGAAGTGTTACAGCGTTTCGATAGATCAGGCCATAGGAGGATTAGCAAACCCTGATTTAAAGTAAAGTCTTCTAAATCAGTTTTTAATTGTGGCATCATACAGTCTCAGCAGTCCGATCAGTCTTAGCATTAGTATCAGCAATCTTACCAGTCCCAGCAGTGTCAGCACCGGTCTTACCAGTTTCAGCACCAGTCTTACCAGTCCCAGCAGTAGCAGCACCAGTCCCAGCAGTGGCAGCACCAGTCTTACCAGTCCCAGCAGTGGCAGCACCAGTCTTACCAGTTCCAGCAGTAGAAGCACCACTCTTACCAGTCCCAGCAGTAGCAGCACCAGTCTTACCAGTCCCAGCAGCACCAGTCTTACCAGTTTCAGCAGTAGCAGCACCAGTCTTACCAGTCCCAGCAGTAGCAGAACCACTTACCAGTCCCAGCAGCACCAGTCTTACCAGTTCCAGCAGTAGCAGCACCAGTCTTACCAGTTCCAGCAGTAGCAGCACCAGTCTTACCAGTTCCAGCAGTAGGAGCACCAGTCTTACCAGTTCCAGCAGTAGCAGCACCAGTCCTGCCAGTCCCAGCAGTGTCAGCATCAGTTCCAGAAGTAGCAGCACCAGTCTTACCAGCTCCAGTTGTAGCATCAGTGTCATCAGTGTCAGCATTAACTTCAATAGCAGTGAACCAAACGCATGTCTCTCAATGAAGGTATAAACCCATCTACGTGTTCATATCTATAACTTCTATTCTTCTTGTCCTTTTAATATCACATATTTCTAACAGTGTGAATAGGGTAATTTTAGGAATTTGTTGTATCGCTTTGCAGTTTGCATTAATAGTCTCCAGGCTTTAAAATATGATAAATTTCACCTTCGTAACATGAACAGGATATGCACAGGGTTTTGTTTTTTTTTTTAGACAAAAATTTGATTTTTGCCTCAGTAAAAATCTATTCCTAGCTAAGCCCCAGGTAACATTAAACTGGTAAGATGGACCATGTCTAGGCAAAATGATCACATGCTTGACATGATAAAACAAGCCCCACCTTGCCCAGACTTAGAGCCAAAGGATTGTATGAACATGTGCCCATACTCACCTTGCCCAGTCAAGCAAAAGGATCAGCTGTTTAATATCATACAGCATAATGCATCTTGACCAAACAACATGGTCAATAAAGTCTGCTATGTGAGCCAATTAATATATATATATATATATATATATATATATATATATATATATATATATATATATATATATATATATATGTTTCTCTACAGCAGTTGAATTGACAGTAGAAAGTTATGTAAAATAGTTTTTTAAAGAAAACCTTTTTTTCATGAAAGAATATTTGTCTGTTAGTTAAAAGGACAGCTTGAAATTGTGTTTAGTTTTTCCTGAAGCTTACAGTACTCCCGAAAACATTTGTGGATCACTCACTTTTTTCCTTTGCACTTTAAGATATATGCTGTTTGTTGGCAACTGAAACTGCCCCTTCTCTAAAGTGATCAGATTGATTAGAGGTACAGTACTTGTGTCTCCCAATACCAATGCATCAAATTAACTTCATATGCAGAATTACATTGATTTTTTTCTATCATGTAATTGAAAAACCCTGTTAGAAATAATATGTAGTGCCTCTTTTTCTTATTAAATCTGTTTGTGTGTTTACGTCTTTGTCTACATGCCTGGTGACATACGAACAGAAAAATAGCTAAGCTTTTCTCGGCAGCCAAATGTTTATGTTTATAATGTTGTGTGCGAGCAGGAAGGCGTGGCCACTGGACTGCGTGTGTGCGTGCGCTTTGTGATTTGGGATTTGGTGTTTAATGTTATGTTAATGTTCTGTTGTTAGGCACACTGGACCTGCAAGGCGGTGTAGCCTACATCCTAGCCCGCGAAAGAACGCTTACTCAACTGTTCAAGTGATGCGCACCATTTCAGACGCTGTCATATATTGACACCGTAAACTACAATACTTAATGCTTTGTCACACAATTACCAGGAATTATTATTCAGTACTGTATTTTAAAGTTGTTTTTTTTATTTTTTACAGTAGTACTAAAATAAAATTGTTTTCAGTTTGCATGAGTGACAAATTATATTAAACACCATGGTTTTAAAAGAACGTCGATAAAAAAAGTCTCATTTAATCAAGAGAAAAAGATAGTAATTTGTGTTTTATTATTTTCGTACCAGAACCGCCCGAGAAATCGTAGCAGAGAAGCAAATCATATATTTACCTCATACTTAATACTCATGTATCCTAGAAATCGTCATTAAACAATAGACTTAATGAAACATTTTACGTCAGAAAGTTCCCAGAAGTATCATAAGTATTACCTTTTTCCTCTCTCAGTTCAGGCCAATTGATTATCGTCATCAGGTTTAGTAAAAAAAAAAAAAAAAAAAAAAAAAAAAAAATTACCTCAGAAATTCTATCATTGACCCGCATCATTAACAAAAGCAAAATAACCTTTTTTATTTTAATCGTGGATGTTGTACAGCTGTCTGTACGTCTTTAGTTTATATTTTTTTCATTCATTCACACAAATAAAGATAATTAGCGTTATTAAAAGGTTTTACTCACCTCTCAGTGAAGAAAGCTCTACCGCCTGTGAAGAAACGTTGAACACCTGCCTCGCGCTGTGGGTTGCGATGGCAGCTGATTGGTTGAGAGGGCAACCGCTGTTGCTGGGGCATTTCTTCGTCGACCGCGCTTTTTCTACTTTTAGTAGTTAAAAATTTCAAACAGCCTTTTGCCAGCGATAGCATAATGTATTTATTTATTTATTTATTTATGTTGTATTGTGTTGTGCAGGGGAGTTTTCCCTTCTCGTCGGGTCAGGCAGCATCCTCTGGCTGCTGGGCGACGTAGAGAGGGAGACATGAGAAGAGCAAAGGATTAGATATAAACACTTTCCGCCGGGTCAGACAGCATCCTCCGACTGCTGGGTGACGTAAAAGTGAGAGAGAGAGCAAAGTTTAGACATATAACATACAACAAACTGACTCTCGCTCCCGACGGGTCAGGCAGCATCCTCTGGCTGCTGGGCGTTTAGTGGAGCAAGAGACAGGAAGGGGACGAACAGGACAAAAGGACAGATCCTTCGCAACTCAGTGCAGCATCCTCAGGCAGCTAAGCTGGCAGCTGGGCGGCGTGTAGAGCTTAGGAAAAAGTGTCTCGTGTCCGTTTAGGAGAGACGAAAACAGAGAACCCCCCCCCCCCCCCCTCGGTCGGGGCCCGCTCGGCAGGTGGAGGCACGGCCTACTGCATGAGGGGGCTGAAATGGTCCTGGACCTGAAATAGAAGAGAGGAGATGGGACAGCAAGGTTGAGGCCTGGAAGGCTTAGCGCATAAGCAGCAGAAGAATAGGATGTGGCCGGGGGTCCCCTCAGGCCGGCGAGGAACAGCTGGGCGGCAGTGGTTGAGACGAGAGGCCGACCCGGACAGCCGGGGGAGTGAGACTCACTTCCCCCCCTGAGGGAGCCCTGTGCGGACAGTGCGATATGGAAAGGAGCAGAGGTGGGGAGGAGGAGGAACAAAAAAGAGGTATGACACAGGCCCGGTTTTTGGGATGGAACCGCATAACAGTCTCGCGTTTTGATTGGTCCATGTCTGTCACATGAATATGTCGTCACACGAGTGGAAAAGCGTGCAGGCATTTTTAACATTGTGATCAGATAGAGTGATCTGCTTTCCACAACCTTACCATTAAAATATAATGTGGTATTACACTGTACTGATATTACAAACTATGAGGAATTACTTTATATAAATTATCATGTTATGCACGAATGTAAGAATTGGCTTTCTGTGGTGGTGTACTTTTTTCTTTCAAGTAGCATATATCGATAATCGTTTTTGCGATATATTTTAATATAAAACATATACGCTATTGCAGTTTTGTTACAGAATACATTAGTTTATCTCTAATGTAATCACAGTTTTACATATAGACTGCCCCTGTTTTCATTTACGTCGCAAATTCTGGGCTGCTTTGCTTTTCAGATAATGTCCCAAATTCTGGGCCGATTTGGTTTGCAGATAACATCCCAAATTCTGGGCCGCTTTGGTTTTTAGATAACGTCCCAAATTCTGGGCCGCTTTGGTTTTTAGATAACGTCCCAAATTCTGTGCCGCTTTGATAACATCCCAATTTCTGGGCTGCTCTGGTTTTCAGATAACGTTCCGAATTCTGCATTTTCGAATTCAGGCCAGTTTTTGAGCTATTCTGCTTAGCTGACAGCCGAGTTTCTAAGTCATGCATGCACAGTTTACCATAAACTGGACCGTTAACTCATTTAAGAGTACATGAATCAAAGTTAATGTATTTTTTACTCTCCTCAGAAAACATTTAGGAACATGGTATACCAAAAAAAAAAAAAAAGGTCATCTCATTTGCTTATGTAATGTCCATCAATATATAGTGAGGCATAGGGGTTTATCAGAACTTCTGGGTTTAAGAGACCAGTGACCTTCAACAACTTCAAATAAATCCTATTGTATTGTATTAGTCAGCATTTCCCTTATCTATTCCTGATCATTTATACTGTAGGTCAGGGGTTTTCAACCTTTTTTTGAAACTGTAGCCCTTCTATCTGGAGGTTTCAGCTCGAGTACCCCTTTACAATTTTCGCTCAACTGAACGGTACCTCAGTTACAATAAAATGGAGAATAATCTGATGACCCCCCCCCCCCCCTGTTTATTTAATAAGTCTGGGTGACAAACTGCTGGTTTAGGACAGAACAACAAACAGTAAGCTTAATTCTTAAAACTTTTAACTACAAGTATTTGGATGCACAGAATTAAAAAGACAAGTATTAGCTATTTTTTGTAACTTTGACGGCCTTTTGTAAAAGTTTGAAGACCTTTTGATACCCAGCATACACTGCAATACCCAGCAAAGTTATACACTGATATTCTGATAGCACAGCAATTCAAATGAAGTTTGTAATTGGTTGTGTTCCTCAAATACACAATAAAAAGTTATATTTATAGGGTATACAGTTATACAGCGATACAGTGGTTTCGGACATCTAAGAACAGGTACTGCGAGCATCTGGATTCATACTCAGAGGTACTCTGTAGCCTCCTGGGACATTCACAGCTTGTTTGACACCCTCTTGTAGTTGCCCGTTTCTGCATATAAAGCAAAATGCTGTTTGTCAATCTCTCTTTTTTCTTATAAATCAGTCTTTGCAAGAATCATTCCAAAAACACTTGAATCAGTTAGGCACTACAGACCTTTAAATTGCAGTACCAATTTGCAAGTTGCTAAGTGGTTGCGTTCCTCAAATTTGCAGTGCAAAGTGATATCTTAAAGAATAGGGTATGTAGTGCTTTTTTTCGCCTCCCCTTGCTTTTGGTGCAAAACTGTGCTCTGATACACTCAGGCTGATACTGTGATCACAAAACACTTGGAATGGACTTAAATTGGTGCTTCTGTACTCTTTTTAGATGCACAACAATCTTAGCTAAAGAAAATGGGTTCCTTCGAGTTCGTAAGACCCACGACCGCCATTAGCTGAGCCTTACCCCGATGGTGTTTTTATAATGGGATTTGCCATAGGGAAGGGGGTGGTCTCTTATCGTACCCGTATCTCCACGACCCCTGGGCCAACAAACTCAGAAGGACATTCTTTGCATACACAAGAGTCTTAGCTAAAGAAAGACATCAGCCACGGGTTCAAACGCCACCCCACCGCCAGATGGTGGCCGTTGCCCCAAAGGGGTTTTATAATGGGATTTCCCATAGACATTTTTCAGGGTGCTGTATCTTGGGTTCCGGGGGTCCCCAAGACTTGAAAATCGGTATGGAGGTCCACCTCGGGGCCCCTGTCGATCCCTCCAAGCAACGTGTCCCCAGCTAGAAAGGACACCAGTTTAGACTTTTTTTGCCAACCTGGAGCTCAAAAGCTATTGGAAATGCAACCTTGACATTCCATCATGCTGAAAATGTGAAAATTTGTTGAAAATGTAGCATTTGAAAACGGGTGGCTCCCTGTGAAAGAGGGCCCCCAGACATGACCCTAGGAAGTTCAACCCGGTTTCTAGGCCCCGGGGTCATGGAGATATGACCCCGAAAAGGGTAGTTTTTGGACATTTTTGACAGGGCGTATCTCGGGTTCTGTGGGGGTTAGGAACTTGATTTTTTTTTTTGCGTTGGGGCCCCATGGGGCCCCGCACAAGGAGTCACTATTTTTATGGTTCAAATGCCAGGACGGCTTGGCAAAGTGAATTTTTTCGTCATGACATGAGTTTTTGGGTGAACCACCACACCTTTTTAGGGGGTGGTTTGGGGTGCTCCCCTGAGTCTATATCACTTTGAATGGTGGTTCTACGTGCTCGGGTTCGAGAGATATGCCTGAAAATGTGTTTTATAACACTGCCATAGACATGAATGGGGCTGAATACCCGAAAATATATTTTGCAAAGAATTGCTAAGGTGGGTGTATGCGTGCAGGGGTTGCATGGTGGGTGTATGCGTGCAGGGGTTGCATGGTGGTGTGTGCGTGCAGGGGTTGCATGGTGGGTGTATGCGTGCAGGGGTTGTATGGTGGGTGTATGCGTGCAGGGGTTGCATGGTGGTGTGTGCGTGCAGGGGTTGCATGGTGGGTGTATGCATGCAGGGGTTGCATGGTGGGTGTATGCGTGCAGGGGTTGCATGGTGGTGTGTGCGTGCAGGGGTTGCATGGTGGGTGTATGCGTGCAGGGGTTGCATGGTTGGTGTATGCATGCAGGGGTTGCATGGTGGTACACGTGTGTGGAGGGGAATTGGAGTTCAGGTTTTGCGCACAAGAGGGGCGGGGAAAAGACTGGGAAGGGTAGGGTAAAAGAAAAATTACTACAAGCATTTATTTTCACTTTCGACTCCCAGTCTCCTTACCATCACTTTATGATTTTATTTTGTGATTATTTAATTATTGTCAAAATAAACGGCCTTCATCTACTCACAGTTGCAGTCTCATTTCTGTCCAAAAAGAACCTGAAACACTACAATATATTGATGGACGTTACATAAGAAAATGAGATGTCCTTTTTTCGGAATACCATGTTCCTTCGCAAAAATGTGTTTTAATATTAGCCTTTAATAAAGGAAAACGGCTGCTTTAATTAATTTTCATGTATCTATTTCAGTGCAATGTAGTTTCTTCATGTAATAAGAAATACGTTTAACATTTACATTTTTGTTTTTTTCATTAAAAAAAAAAAAAAAAAAAAAAGATTTCTGGGGAGAGTAAAAAATACATGAACTTTGATTAATGTACTAAGGGTTACTCTCAAATAAATTCACGATCCAGTTTATGGTAAACTGTGCATGCATGACTTAGAAACTCGGCTGTCAGCTGATTCCCCAAAACTGGGCTGAATTCGGAAATGCAAAGCGGCCCAGAATTTGGGACGTTATCTAAAAACCAAGGCTGCCCAGAATTTGGGACGTTATCTAAAAACCAAAGCGGCCCAGAATTTGGGACGTTATCTAAAAACCAAGGCGGCCCAGAATTTGGGACGTTATCTAAAAACCAAGGCGGCCCAGAATTTGGGACATTATCTGAAAAGCAAAGCGGCCCAGAATTTGGGACGTAAATGAAAACAGGGGCAGTCTATATGTAAAACTGTGATTACATTAGAGATAAACTAATGTATCCTGTAACAAAACTGCAATAGCGTATATGTTTTATATTAAAATATATCGCAAAAACGATTATCGATATATGCTACTTGAAAGAAAAAAGTACATCACCACAGAAAGCCAATTCCTACATTCGTGCACAACATGATAATTTATATAAAGTAATTCCTCATAGTTTGTAATATCAGTACAGTGTAATACCACATTATATTTTAATGGTAAGGTTGTGGAAAGCAGATCACTCTATCTGATCACAATGTTAAAATGCCTGCACGCTTTTCCACTCGTGTGACGACATATTCATGTGACAGACATGGACCAATCAAAACGCGAGACTGTTATGCGGTTCCATCCCAAAAACCGGGCCTGTGTCATACCTCACAAAAAAACAAACACAGACAAGGAAGCGGAAATAGTGCTGGGTTAAAGTAGAAAAAGAGAGCGAGATAGACAGGAGGGGCAGCCAATAACACATACGTGGAGCAGTGCTGGCCATGCCCTAATAATTGACGAAGCGAGCGCTGCATTGTGCGATTGGCTGGAAATACTAAATGAGGCTGAACTGGGAGGGAAGGTAAGATAGGCCAAAGAAAAGGAAATAGGATAAGAAGAAAAAAGGAGCGCAAAGCGGGAGAGCGCCCTCTACGACATCCCCCGAATTACGCCTAAAGGCTAACATTAAACTACAATACACATGTTATACATACATATACTATTATAAATTCTAGTTAAATATTTGGCAAAATATTATCTGCCCTTTGATTTCCTCTCAATACCATGTACAAAATTATAACTATTTATGGTGTTTACCTTTTTATGACAGACTTTTTCTCTCATCATGTATTGTGTATTAAAAATTGCGATTTGCACATCAATATTGTAGAGCACAATTTACAATGTATTGATATAAAGAGTTCTAAGATGAACCCTTTGCAATATTATATTAGACACAGCAACCAGAGGTTCCCAAACGAACCCTTACTGTGAAAAAAACTTGCAATAGAACCCTAAGGTTCCCTGAGGAACCCTCAAAGAACCCTTACTTTTTAGAGTGTAGTTTTGAATGTTATTTCCGAATCTCTCCATTAACATGTCTGAAGGGGACACTGTATTACTTAAACGTGAATTAACGTATTAAAACGTGTTAACTGTGAGCAGTTACCTTGGGATTACACACCAGGTTCAGACGCATTGAATGGACTAATGTATCCGCAGGCGACCTAAGACTCACCGTTTCAACGGTGTCAGTAGTGCTCAACAGAAAATAATGCATACAGAAAAATATTGTATACTGGCCATGGGCTTTGGTTTTGCCCAGCGCTGTAACTAAGCATTTAGCTACCGGGGCATGCAAATATATATATATATATATATATATATATATATATATATATATATATATATATATATATATATATATATAAATTGCATGGATCTCCGGAATGAAGCAACCGGAGGTGGATGGAAAGACTCAATATTGCAGCTACAGCATACAAACATTCTAAAAGTTATAAACAAAATAGGTGTATTTTTTCTTCCAATACCTCTCAGTTAATTATTATTATTTGTTTTGTTAATTCAATACAATCTAGGTAGCTATATATATAATTGTTATTTTTTTTTCTTTTTTTTTTTTTTTTGGATGTTAGGAGTTAGGATGGTATTTACTCGCGCATAGTTTTGTATGTTATTTCCGAATTTCTCCTTTAACATGTCTGAAGGGGACACTGTATTACTTAAAACGTGAATTAACGTATTAAAACGTGTTAACTGTGAGCAGTTACCTTGGGATTACACACCAGGTTCAGGCGCATTGATTGGACTAATGTATCTGCAGGCGACCTAAGACTCACCGTTTCAACGGTGTCAGTAGTGCTCAACAGAAAATAATGCATACAGAAAAATATTGTATACTGGCCATGGGCTTTGGTTTTGCCCAGCGCCGTAACTAAGCATTTAGCTACCGGGGCATGCAAATAAATATATATATATATATATATATATATATATATATATATATATATATATATATATATATATATATATATAAATCTGTCTATTAAAACGTGTTAACTGTGAGCAGTTACCTTGGGATTACACACCAGGTTCAGACGCATTGATTGGACTAATGTATCCGCAGGCGACCTAAGACTGTCCTATATATAAATTGCATGGACAGATGCCTTGACCAGTCTGCACCCAGCTACCTCCAGACCCTCATCTCTCCCTACACCCCCACTCGACCTCTCCGCTCCGCCTGCACTAGAAGACTAGCTCTACCACCGCTACGCTCCCCTGCCTCCAAAGCCCGCTCCTTCTCCACCCTTGCTCCGCAGTGGTGGAATGACCTTCCTACAGATGTCAGGACTGCCCAGTCCCTGACCACATTCCGGCGCCTCCTTAAGACTCACCTCTTCAAAGAGCACCTGTAGAACTCCTCTGTTTGTATCCTGGGACACTATCACCCTTCATGTAAATGTGCTTTATTTTGCTCTTATCGGCCCCTATTTTACTGCATTTAATCCTGTACTTCTGAATACTGTAATCTGCCAAGTTTTTAACCTGTAGTACTTTGTATTTACTCACATCCTGATGTAACTATCACTATTACCTGCTGTATTATTGAATTGTGGTTTGTCAAACTTGTACTTTACTTGAACAAAAGTTATTGTATTGCTTGCTCTTATTGTATTACTTGTATTGTAACGCTTGAAATGTTTTTGCTTACGATTGTAAGTCGCCCTGGATAAGGGCGTCTGCTAAGAAATAAATAATAATAATAATAATGGACCTCCGGCACCGGCGTAGATTTAGCTAGGGATGGTAGGGACATGTCCCTACCAATGTCAAGGGACCGTTGAATTGTCCCTACCAATAATTTTGATAAATCTTAAACGTCTTTTGTCAAGTCATTTTATCTGCTCCACAAAGGGTTAACTCTCTCAAGCCCCCCGCCCCTCCCCCTCGTTAGTCCTCCCTCCTCCAAAAAAAACAAAACAAAAAAAAAACGCTAATTTGATTGACTTTGGCCCTTCCATACTGCATCACTGTAACACGGACTCAGTGCGTGGCTGACGTCAGGGACCAGCAGAGTGTGTTGTTTTCATTGAAGTGCGAAAGTGCACAAGGACTCGGGAGTGAAAGGTAAATCTCCGGGTTTAAAATAATAAAAAAAAATTCTAGTCATTCTTAAACGGTGTACATTGTGCCACAATTTTCACATTTATTTTAAAAAATAAGAATAAATATAATCAGTTTAATTCGATGTTTGTGTTTGTTGGTTAATGCGTTGTCATATTATTTCAATCCTCCTTCCTCCCTTTGTAACTAACTTACTCCTTGCTTGATATTTTTGTATCGTGTGTGTAAAAAGCGAACACGAACATATGTATTTGATTGAATGGACAGTGTGACTATCCAGGCGGCTAAATAAATGCACTATATTATATAGGCAGTAATAAAAAATATATAAAAAGTCAAATTAATGGTGGGGGGGGGGACGGGACGGGGGACAACGACAGATATACAAATAAATTTCAGTGTGGCGTGAGTAAAAAAAAGGTTGAGAACCGCTGGTTTAGGCTGGACTCTGGAAAGACGCTCATCTGAAGTTGCCGCTTGCCGGTCAGGCTGATATGAGTGTGAGCCACTGACTGAATGAAAGCCAGGTGCCGCGGCTGAAGGTATTGTCAGCTCGTCAGCAACATAGTTTGAGAGAATAAAGCTACCTACCTACCTACCTATTACGTTAGCGACCCATTGCTAGCTGCTAACCCAACGTCCTTGGTGGCTAGCTAGCTTGTTTCACAGCTAAATCATTATGTGTGTGTGTGTGTGTGAGAGAGAGAGAGAGAGAGAGAGAGACTTTTGACTTTTAAGATCCTTTATTTAACATTCCAAATAAAATCCATTAAAACTCAATAAATGTAAAACATAACAAAATTAAGAATTAGCAATATTAAAAAATCCTAAAATACATCATGTTCTCCTTAAAAATAGATTTTATCAAAATAAAAGGATCATAAAAAATCAATTAAAAAAACCACAGTGTTTTCTTTCTGTTAAAAACAGATTAAAGCCAAAATTAATAAAAACACTGTAAAAAAATAAAAAATAAAATTAAAACTAGAACAAAAACTGGAGCTCCCCCTCCTCACTCACAGCACACAAGGCGTCTCCCACACACCACCTCTCCTGGAAGTCCTCCGGGTTATTATTTAGTTTAAAAAATTCAAAATCCACTCTTATCCGGCTGACCACCAAAACCCTGAACTGCAACACAACATCAGTCAGCCCGGCGCCAGAGATACTGTTCTTTCTGGATTTTAAAATGGCCAATTTTGCCTGACCCATTATAAAATTAATTAAAACACACCTGTTTCTCTTTTTAAAACTGTAGGGAACCCCAAAGATAAAAAGCTCTTTTGTGAACTCCTCGCCTAGGCCCTGCAGGAGCTCCTGTAGGAGATGGAAGAGTGGTCCTAGCCTGACACACTCACTATACATGTGAAACACTGTTTCCTCTGCAGAGCAGAAACAGCACTCTGAGCTAATGCTAGCATCAACTCTATGGAGAAACCTGCCGGTGGACACAATACAGTGCAGGATCCTCCACTGCAGGTCCCCCGCTCTCTTGGTGAGGGGCAGTTTATACAGAACCCTCCATACTGGCCTGCACCCCTCCTTTACCTCCAGACATGCCCTCCACCTTGAATCCACCAACCCCCTCAACTGGTGGGAATGTGATGCCTTCACACAAATTTGGTAGATCTTCTTACTCTCTGCTGTATGAAGAGTTAGATCTTTAACTGTGTCTAGGTTTAATAACATTCCCTCGTTTCCTACACCCTCCTCTCCTTCACCTACTGCTGGACACACTAGCAGCCCTGGAAAGATGAAGTCTTGTCTCTGCCCTGTGCCGCTGGACATCTCCTCTCTCACAGCCTCCCTGAGCTTGGGGGAAAGACAACTTCTCAGTTCACTGACCATTTTCTCTGCCAGTCTCTCAGAGTGCCAGCCCAGCCGCCCAGCCAGCTGTGTAGCAGTCAGCCAGCAGGAGAGCTCAAAGTTGATAAGATGTCTCAGCCTGGTCACTCCTGCCCTCACAAAGCTGGCACAGAGCGTCATTGACTGAAAGAAACGTACAGGGAAGAGCGGATTGAAAAATAGGGGCTCCTCCAACAGGACCCTGCCTGTCAGGGACCCCTCATCTCTCGCCACCCTCACTGCCCTCCAGGCATCTAAAGCACTCAAGTAAAAAGAAGAGAGATCTACTTTAGCTAGTCTGGCACTCTCAATTAAAAACAGGTGTTTGTCTATCCCCAGCCCCCCTACTCTGCTGAGGAAAAAACAAGCTAGCCTCTTCCAATGAGCCTCCTCCCCAGCGTACAGGAGCCTCTGAACCGCCTGCAGTCTGAAGGCTGCCACCCTGCTGGCAATGCAGACCAACCCCTGCCCCCCTTCATCAGTGGGGAGATACAGGACCGCTGGCCTCAGCCAATGTCTCCCGCTCCAGAAAAACTCCAGCAGTATTCTTTGGATCTCCTGCACCATGCCCCGGGGAGGGTCCAGACACACCAGCCTGTGCCACAGCATGGAGGCCACCAGATTATTAATCACCAGGACCCTTCCCCTAAAGGACAGCTGGGCCAGCAGTCCCCTCCATCTCTGCAGCCGCCCCCTCACCCTGTCCACTAGGCCCTCCCAATTTTTCTGCATATATATCTCCACTCCAAAAAACACCCCCAGCACTTTTATACCTGTCCTGTCCCATCTCAGCGCCTCAGGCAGGACAGGGGGGGTGCAATCATGCCAACTGCCTGACAGGAAGGTGTCACACTTTGCCCAGTTAACTCTTGCTGTAGAGGCTCCTTGGAATGTGTGCAGGCTCTGCTGTAGTGCCTTGATGTCTCCGTCACTGCACACAAACACGTTCACATCGTCTGCATAAGCGGACACCTTCACTGCGACAGAGGAGGGTGAGGAGGGCACTGCCCAGCCAACCAGCCGGCCCCTCAGCAGGTGCAGCAGGGGCTCTATGGCCAGTGAATAAAGCATTCCAGACAGGGAGCAGCCCTGCCTAATACCCCTGCACACTGGGAAGGGCTGACTCAGCCCATTGTTAATCTTTAAAATGCTAAAAACATTCCAATATAAAAGCTGGATATAAGAAATAAAAACAGGGCCAAACCCGAAGGCTTCCAGGGTTTTAAAAAGGTATGTGTGGTCGACCCTGTCAAACGCTTTCTCCTGATCTAAAGAAACCAGCCCAACATTCAAATCACATGTCTTAGCCATTGATAAAAAGTCTCGAATTAAAAACAAATTATCAAAAATGGAACGTCCCGGTATGCAGTAAGTTTGGTCCGTGTGTATTACAGCTCCTATACACATTTTTAGTCTATTGGCCAGACATTTTGAAATAATTTTAAAATCAGAACATAAAAGCGAAACAGGTCTCCAGTTTTTGAGTAAACACAGGTCTCCTTTCTTGGGCAGTAGTGTGATTACTGCCCGCCTGCAGCTGAGGGGCAGTTCTTTATCTCGGAGGCTCTCTCCCAGCACCTGCAAAAAGTCCTCACCAATCACAGTCCAGAAACTTTTAAAAAATTCAGTGGGCAGTCCATCAATGCCAGGAGCTTTTCCATTTGAAAGCTGTGTAACAGCAGTGGTCAGCTCCTGGTATGTTAGTGGCTTGTCTAATTGGTTCTGTTCTTCCTCGCTCAGGGTGGGCAAATCCTGGAGCAGCAGGTCTGTATCCTTCTGCTCACAAGGCTCTTTGCTGTATAGTTCAGAATAGAATTTTACTGCCTCCCTGCTGATCTCCTCCCGGCTGTACAGCTCACTGCCGCAAGGCGTCCGGACGCAGTGCATCTTCCAGCTGTCTGCTCTCCTCCTCTCCAAGCCAAAAAAGAAACTGGAGGGGGTGTCCATGTCTTTAAGCCCCATGAAGCGAGAGCGCACCAGCACCCCCTTCACTCTTTCCTTCAGCAGGCTGCCCAGCATGTGTTTCTGCTCCCTCAGCGTTTGCAGGGTCTGCTCCTGGTGATCTGTGTCCAGGCTGCTCTCTAACTGGAGAATTTTCAACTCCAGCTCTTTCACTGCTGCGTTCAGTGACCCGGTTGAATTGAGTGTGTACTGCTGGCAAAAGATTTTAATCTGCGTTTTGCCAATGTCCCACCACTGCCTAATATTTTTATAATTTGTTTTTTCTTTTTTCCAAATGTTCCAAAAATCATTAAATTGTTTTACAAAAAGTGTGTCCTGTAATAGCTTTAAATTAAAATGCCAGTAGGAGGTGCTGTGAGAGTCAGTGGTGAGTATTACTGTAACTAACAGGCAGTGGTGGTCAGAGAGGCTACTGGGGATGATATTGGCTTTAATGAATTTATTCAAATGAGTGTGTGTTGTGTAGAAGCGGTCTAACCTGGCTCTATATATTTGTTGTGCGCGACAATGAGACCAGGTGTACTGTCTTGCATTGGGGTGCAGACACCTCCAGACATCAACCAGGCCACTGAACTGAAAAACTGCAGCTAATTCACTTGAGGATTGGGGATTGGGTTCCTCATTATTTCTATCCATTGTAAAATCAATAGTGCAGTTAAAATCTCCTCCCACCACCACCACATCATCATTATCAATATTTAAAAGAGCTTGCTTTAATTTATTAAAAATTAAAATGCGTTCCCTTCCTTTATTTGGTGCATAAATATTAATAAAAACAAATACAGTACCACCCAACCTTGCTCTCACTTTTAATAACCTCCCCTTTTCAATTTCTTCAATATCTAAAATTGTTGCTCCTAGGCTGGGCTTAAATAAAATTGCCACTCCTGCACTGGTGCTTGAGCCGTGGCTCAGCACACACGGCCCCCTCCACTCTGCCAGCCACGCCGCCTCATTCTCCCTGTCTGAGTGCGTCTCCTGCAGCAGAGCGACCCCCGCCCGCTTCTGCTCTAAAAACTCACACAGCTGCGCTCTTTTAAAAGACTGTCTGCAGCCATTCACGTTAAAAGAAATAAAAACGCACTTTTCCATAGCGGCTAAAAAAAATAAAACTGACAGAGTAAAACAAGCAACAATAAAAAAATTCTTAAAAGAAGTATCCATTTTTAAAATTATTGTTTGGCAACATTAGCGATCTTTTTCTTAATTATTTGAACATATTTTTTAAGACGGTACCTTTTTTGCTGGTCGAACTCCTCTAATGTTGCCTTTCGTGTGACGATGTGTGCTGAGTGGAGGAATAATCGCAGATCTGGGAAGAAGTTTTCAATTTCAACCCCCCTTTTCCCTTTTGTACTCTCCATAAACTGTTTAAATTCATCTAGGGTATAGATTTTTTTCCCCCTGTTAACGGGTTGGCTATCGGGGATGTCAGAGATAAGCGAGGAGTCAGAGAGCTCCCCCTCCATTTCCTCTGCTCCGTCCTCGCTGTCTGCTCCGCCGTCCACGGCTGCCAGCTCCCCCGCGCCGCTCTCCTCTCCTCCTCCCAGCACAGCCACAGCCGTCACCGCTGCCTCTGCCTCCGCTTGCTGGGGTTCAGAGAGAGAAGAGCGCTGCACCGCGCCGGGTTGTAAGCCCGTCGCCGTGCCGCTCCCCTCTCCCTCCATATCAGGAGGGACAGACCCCCCTGCCTGAGACTGCAGGCTCCCCTCCAGCACAGGCTCGGGGCTCTGCTCCGTCCCCCGCTCGCTGTTAGGCAGATCTGCAACTTCTTTGTTTTTTTGTTTTTTAAGTCTTTTTTTAGCTACCATCACAAAACCCTCATCATTTTCGGTAGTTTTATTTTGTGCCGGACCGTGGCTGAGTCTCTTCAGCCTCGGCTGTGGTGTGGGCGGCTTCATCCCGATCGGCGGCTCTCTGGTCTCTGCAGACTCCGGCTGGCGCTGCGATGGGGGAGCAGCCTCATCCTCCCGCTCACCCCCAACATCCCCAGCCTCCTCCCTGCCATCAGTACCCTGCTCCTGCCTTTCCTCATTTTTGTTTTTTCTCGGGCAGGCTCTCCTCTGGTGTCCCTGTTCCCCACAGTTAAAACACCGCATTGTATCCGAGCTGACAAACACTACGCAGCCCGTCCCTTCCACACTGAAGCTCCAAGCAACATCAATCACATCCCCAGGGTTATTCAGCAGCAAAAACGCCTGTCTCCGAAAAGACAGGACGTGCTTAACACTTGTATTTCTGCACCCTAATGGTATATTTTTAATTGGGGACACCAGTTTGCCATATCGGGCAAGTTCATTTGCCAAGGTCTCGTTTTTTAAAAACGGCGGCACATTAGACATGATTACCTTGGTAACAGGGGTTACTAAGGGGGATACTTGAATAAAATCTCCTTTCACTGAAAAACCTTCCTCCACTAGCTGATTGACCAGCGATACCTCTTTTAAAAACACGACAAACCTTTTATTCATCCGGGATGCCGATATTATATTGTCACACCCGACCACCTCTCCCACTGCCAGCAGGCACTCCTCCACCGACACGCCGGCATCGGGCAAGCAGCTGACCCCGTGTCGGCGGCTGAGAGCCCCCAGCCCTCCAGAGTGAGATCCCATAACGGGACCTACACACACACACACACACACACACTACTCTATACACGGGAAAGTACAAACAAAGCAACGAAACAAAGATATATAAACGAACTAAACAATTAACAATTAAATATATAAATTTGCAAAAAATATAGTAGCGAAAACACTCTCCTACCGCACCAGCGTTCAAACGCTACCGCCTCTCCGCAAGCTCCTCCCACAATCCCACAATCCTCAGCGCGAGAGAGAGAGAGAGAGAGAGAGAGAGAGAGAGAGAGAGAGAGAGAGAGAGAGAGAGAGAGAGAGAGAGAGAGAGAGAGAGAGAGAGAGAGAGAGAGAGTGCGTGAGCATGTTTTGATATCGTCATTCAACTAACGTTAGCTAATCACTTCAATTTGGCTTTAGGTGACTAAAGCATAATAGCAACCAAAAAAATAAAGATGGACATAAGGAAGTTTTTTTTTACAAAAAGTCAAAGTGTAAGTAGGAAGATGTTATTAAAGTAATAAACACAATTGATAATGATTCTCATAGCAAATGAAAAAATAATTTACTAATGAAGTTAGCAGAGTCATACTTTCTCTCTAAACAGCATGCATCAATTTATCATTTTATCAGGCGAGTGAAGCAGTGCAGCCTGGTAAAAGCAGTACAGAGGCAGGTGGAGCAACAGGGTCGCAGGTGGGGTCTGTAATGGCTTAGTGATTATAACAGTGAAAGTGTTAGACTCAGTTTTGAGATATATTATTGTTTGAGGCACATTGTGATATAATAGTAGGCTAATGCTGTATAGTAATACTCAGCAAATAAAGTTAGCATAGCCATATATTTTCTCTCTATATGGCATGCATCAATTTATTATTTTATCAGGTGAATGAAGCAATGCACCCAGGTACGAGCAGCAGCACAGACACAGGAGTGGCAGGCAGAGCACGTGAGCGTGCATGTGCTCATGCTTGTAGCGCCAGGGGTATTGGTAGCTTACAGTAAGGCTGGGATAGGTTATAATTCAGGTTATTAGTAATTCTACAGCAGGGATGTCAAACCAGCTTCCAGGAGGGACACTTTATCATAGTGTTTTAAGTGTATACCAGCCAACTTCATGTCAATCAAACTGTACTCGAATCATGTCCAGCATTCATTTCAAGCCACCAGAAGTTACCATTTAATAGCTGTCTACTAAAAAATTTCTTCCCGGGGGGGCATGCCCCCGAACCCCACTAGCGACCGTGACTCCGCCCCCCTACAAAATTGTGTCCCCACCAATGTTCAAACCAAACCTACGCCCTTGTATATATATATATATATATATATATATATATATATATATATATATATATATATATATATATATTTGTATGCCCCGGTAGCTAAAAGCTTAGTTACGGCTCTGGGCAAAACCAAAGCCCTTGGCCAGAATACAATATTTTTCTCTATGCATTCTTTTCTGTTGAGCACTCCTGACACCGTTGAAACGGTGAGTCTCAGGTCGCCTGCGGATACATAAGTCCAATCATTGCGTCTGAACCTGGTGTGTAATCCCAGGTAACTGCTCACTTTTAACACGATTTAAGACGTTAATCCACGTTTTAAGTAATACAGAGTCCCCTTCAAACATGTTAAAGGAGAGATTCGGAAATAACATTCAAACCTATGCGCGAGTAAATACCATCCTAACTCCTAACATCCAAAAAAAAAGAAAAAAGAAAAAAAATAACAATAAATATATATATATATATATATATATATATATATATATATATATATATATATATATATATATATATATATAATTGCATGCCCCGGTAGCTCCGATATGGAGTCTTGCATGCCCCGCTAGCTACGATATGGAGTCTTTCCATCCACCTCCGGTTGCTTCATTCCGGAGGTGCATGCAATATATATATATATATATATATATATATATATATATATATATATATATATATATATATATATATATATATATATATATTTGCATACCCCGGTAGCTAAAAGCTTAGTTACGGCTCTGGGCAAAACCAACGCCCTTGGCCAGTATACAATATTTTTCTCTATGCATTCTTTTCTGTTGAGCACTCCTGACACCGTTGAAACGGTGAGTCTCAGGTCGCCTGCGGATACATAAGTCCAATCATTGCGTCTGAACCTGGTGTGCAATCCCAAGGTAACTGCTCACTTTTAACACGATTTAAGACGTTAATTCACGTTTTAAGTAATACAGTGTCCCCTTCAGACATGTTAAAGGAGAGATTCGGAAATAACATTCAAACCTATGCGCGAGTAAATACCATCCTAACTCCTAACATCCAAAAAATAAAGAAAAAAGAAAAAAAATAACAATAATTAATATATATATAATATATATATATATATATATATATATATATATATATATATATATATATATATATATATATATATATATATATATATATTTGCATGCCCCGGTAGCTAAAAGCTTAGTTACGGCTCTGGGCAAAACCAACGCCTTGGCCAGTATACTACTATGCATACGTATCTAGGTGTATATGGTAGCTAGCGTTGTGTTGGAGCAGCAGGACAAGCTCGCCATCCCGCCCGCTGCTTTCCTGCTCACCAAAACACAACGCACCCAGGGGAGAGATACCATGGTAAATAGGTAACCTATTTACCATGGTATCCCTCCCCTGCGGCGGCTGCTCTTGATCTCCGGCTGCTCTTGATCTCCGTGAACGCACCCGCTGTCACATTGAAGCGCTTGAAAACACAGCACAACATTCCCTAATAACACTTGCAATGCATTATGACTTCAAAGGTATGACATTAAGTCTATGACATTATTATTTATTGATTTTATTTTGTTTTATTTCTTTGATCACCAACTGCCACCACAACACACTCGTTTTTTTTTTATGCAGTACTCCTGACGAACTTCACCCATTGACCGCATCGTACGGGCTCTTAAGGTAGCTTGTGTTGGAGCAGCAGGACAAGCTCGCCATCCCGCCCGCTGATTTCCTGCTCACCAAAACACAACGCACCCAGGGGAGAGATACCATGGTAAATAGGTAACCTATTTACCATGGTATCCCTCCCCTGCGGCGGCTGCTCTTCATCTCCGGCTGCTCTTGATCTCCGTGAACGCACCCGCTGTCACATTGAAGCGCTTGAAAACACAGCACAACATTCCCTAATAACTCTTGCAATGCATTATGACTTCAAAGGTATGACTTTAAGTCTATGACATTATTATTTATTGATTTTATTTTGTTTTATTTCTTTGCTCACCAACTGCCACGACAACACACTCGTTTTTTTTTTTTATGCAGTATTCCTGACGAACTTCACCCATTGACCGCATCGTACGGGCTCTTAAAGTAGCTTGTGTTGGAGCAGCAGGACAAGCTCGCCATCCCGCCCGCTGCTTTCCTGCTCACCAAAACACAACGCACCCAGGGGAGAGATACCATGGTAAATAGGTAACCTATTTACCATGGTATCCCTCCCCTGCGGCGGCTGCTCTTCATCTCCGGCTGCTCTTGATCTCCGTGAACGCACCCGCTGTCACATTGAAGCGCTTGAAAACACAGCACAACATTCCCTAATAACACTTGCAATGCATTATGACTTCAAAGGTATGACTTTAAGTCTATGACATTATTATTTATTGATTTTATTTTGTTTTATTTCTTTGATCACCAACTGCCACGACAACACACTCGTTTTTTTTTTTTATGCAGTACTCCTGACGAACTTCACCCATTGACCGCATCGTACCGGCTCTTAAGGTAGCTTGTGTTGGAGCAGCAGGACAAGATCGCCATCCCGCCCGCTGCTTTCCTGCTCACCAAAACACAACGCACCCAGGGGAGAGATACCATGGTAAATAGGTAACCTATTTACCATGGTATCCCTCCCCTGCGGCGGCTGCTCTTCATCTCCGGCTGCTCTTGATCTCCGTGAACGCACCCGCTGTCACATTGAAGCGCTTGAAAACACAGCACAACATTCCCTAATAACACTTGCAATGCATTATGACTTCAAAGGTATGACTTTAAGTCTATGACATTATTATTTATTGATTTTATTTTGTTTTATTTCTTTGATCACCAACTGCCACGACAACACACTCGTGTTTTTTTTTATGCAGTACTCCTGACGAACTTCACCCATTGACCGCATCCTACCGGCTCTTAAGGTAGCTTGTGTTGGAGCAGCAGGACAAGCTCGCCAACCCGCCCGCTGCTTTCCTGCTCACCAAAACACAACGCACCCAGGGGAGTGATACCATGGTAAATAGGTAACCTATTTACCATGGTATCCCTCCCCTGCGGCGGCTGCTCTTGATCTCCGTGAACACACCCGCTGTCACATTGAAGCGCTTGAAAACACAGCACAACATTCCCTAATAACACTTGCAATGCATTATGACTTAAAAGGTATGACTTTAAGTCTATGACATTATTATTTATTGATTTTATTTTGTTTTATTTCTTTGATCACCAACTGCCACGACAACACACTCGTTTTTTTTTTTATGCAGTACTCCTGACGAACTTCACCCATTGACCGCATCGTACCGGCTCTTAAGGTAGCTTGTGTTGGAGCAGGAGGACAAGCTCGCCATCCCGCCCGCTGCTTTCCTGCTCACCAAAACACAACGCACCCAGGGGAGAGATACCATGGTAAATAGGTAACCTATTTACCATGGTATCCCTCCCCTGCGGCGGCTGCTCTTCATCTCCGGCTGCTCTTGATCTCCGTGAACGCACCCGCTGTCACATTGAAGCGCTTGAAAACACAGCACAACATTCCCTAATAACACTTTCAATGCATTATGACTTCAAAGGTATGACTTTAAGTCTATGACATTATTATTTATTGATTTTATTTTGTTTTATTTCTTTGATCACCAACTGCCACGACAACACACTCGTTTTTTTATGCAGTACACTCTTAGAAAAAAGGGTACAATATAGAACCCTAAAAGGTTCTATCTGCTGGTATAGATTTGGAACCATTTTGAAGTGCTATATGGAACCTTTTAAAATGGTTCTTTGGAAGAACCCTGCATTAGAGGTTTAATAAAGAACCACCATGGTTCTTATATTAATGGTATAATACAGAACCATATTGGTTCCTCTGAAGAACCTTCTATTGAGGTTTAAAATAGAACCATAAGAGTTACACTATTGAACCTTACAATTAACATTCTATGGAGGGTTGTTTGGTTCATCTGAGAAAAAACAAATGTATACCGTTAAGAGCTCTTCACATCCTTTAGAATCCCCCAACCTCAGAAGTGTAAGTGCTTTGATAAATCACTCAATTCAGGATGCCAACAATTTATTTATTAAACATTTATATAACAATTTATTGTTTTTACAGGTTAAACCATTAGAGTAGTTTCAGGTTTAGTTATATACAGTTTTACACCGTTTTATTCAACCTGTGTGTTTTTAATAATTAAACCATATTATTTACACAGTGAAAAAAAGGGTCTCGCAGCAAACTGGAAAATAAATCTATGCATCCCACAGATTTTCCTGAAACTTACACAAAATACATTTTCAAGAACATGTAATAGACCTTGAAAAAGCTGAGATAAAATGTATATTGAAACTGATGAACGTGGGTTTCTTTTTTCTTATTCATTTTTTGGTGGCACAAATTAGAAGAGCTACAGTACAGTATTTAGATCAGAGCTTATTATGAGTTTATGATATCTATAAATTAAGACTGAATGTTTATTAGTTTTTTGAGATCAAAACTTCTATTAAAAACAATTTACATTTGTTATAAACAATTAATTTTCTAATCAGCCATTTACATTTAAAATAAATACTTTTTTTTATATGTACAATTACATTTTTATATCAAATATTCTGTTTTTGTAATCAAATTAAATAGTTGACACAATAAATTCATTTAATTTCAGATTAAATGTTAAAATGGCATTCCATCAGATCAATATAATTATTCCCCAAGTAAAAGTGCAGTTATTTGACTGTACATCTTTAACACTGGCAAAGGTACTTTGTCAGAGATACTCAGCTTCATGAAGTACCTTTCCATGAAAGTCAGACAATTTTTTAGAGCTTTAGGATACTCAATGCCCAAGGAAAAATAAAGAGAAAAAATACATTCAACAGCAAGGGTGATATCCATTCCTGGATAATCACTGAGTATCTCAATTCCATCAACACAAACAGAGATGTCATCTGCTGCCAATGGGCTTGTTGTTCCCTTGAAAACGATAGTTGGCGTAGGTGATGGTGGTACCTGTATAGATTTTAAAATAATAATTAATAACTTTATTCAACAATAAATTATGTGAAATTGTACTTCAGCAGCATCTCACCATACCTACAAGCAGTGGCGGCTCGTGTGGTGGGGCTGCGGCTACTTTAAAGGGATTTCGTAATATTCCTCCCTTTAAAAACATTTTAACTGTCGGATCTCACTTAAAACAGCGAGGAACGTCTTAAACTCCTGTTAATTGCCTACAAGTCTCCCTCATAATTCATTAAGTACACATTTATGGCAAGCCAAATTAAGAGATACCTTTAAATATTTAACAGATATCTTTAAATATTTCAAAATATCCTTAAATCAGTTGAATATATCTTAAAATATTTTGAAATAATTAGAGATATCTTAACATATTTTAAGATATCTCAAAATGGTTTACAGATATCAGGAATTAATTTGGAGATATCTCAAACTCATTTTGAGATATCTCTAAATGATAATTTGACTTTGTATTTAACATTGAAAACATCAATTCAGTTAAGCTACATTTAAAAAGTAGAGCTCAATTAACTTACTTGGTCAACAACAAACAGATTTTCCCTCTCTCGAAACAAAGCTGGCAACAGCAACAATGCAGCATTCATTCTCAGTCCTACAAATAGGGTATCAGATCATATACAAAGTACAAAGCAAACGGAAGAATGTTGAGCAACCCTGGTCTGAGAGGTACAGGATCTTTGGCTTTGCATTCCACCAGTGCTCTCAGTTACATTCATGAATTCATTATTTGCTAAACTGCACAGATAAAGAATAGTTTAAATGATTTAAAGGTACCTAAAAAAAACACACACACGACTGTAGCTCTCCAGGACCAGGACTGACCACCACTGATACAAACGTTATTGTGGATTGGAGCAAAAAAATGTTAAGAACAGTATCAACAAAGTTTCTAAAAATCTGTTCATGCAGGTTTTTCGCATTGGTTTTTATGCCCCTGTGAGAGTTAAATACCAGCTATCTTCCCCATGAAATATTATGCTCCAAGTGTATGAAATGAAGTTGCATCATTTTCTGTTTAATAGTTATTTATAGATCCTATTCTGAGATAGGTCAAAACAATTTGATGTACAATAAATATTTCTTATACATTACCATTTCCCTGTGTCTTATCTGAAGCATCTTCAATGTAGGACATCACAGTAGTTAGAAGATGCCCACTAGAAAGTCTGAAAATAGCATCTACCATTCTGGATAGGCCACTCATTAGGTTCCGTTCCAAGTTTACTCCAAAACGTAGTTCTACTTCGTGCAACAGCTAAAATACAGATGCTAAAGTTATTATTATATTTATTTATTTATCATATGCCTTTATCCAAGGCGATATACACAGCTGTAAAAAAGAGTTGAATACTTACAAATAATGTAGTAGTTAAAAAAATCAATAAATAAAACAAAATCAAACTAAACTGAATGCGAGCAGAAAGAAGTTGCATGGGAAAAACCAGGAGCAGTGGAGTTTTGTAAAAGCTGGAGCAGGTGGATTGCTGATGCAGAAAGGTCACCTAGGAGGACTAATTAAAGTGATTATACATGCTTATAACTAAAAATATTAATTTCTCATCAATCACCATAGTAGAATAAAAACTAGTACCTACCAGTTTAGGATGCTTTAGGAATGGAAACAGACCAAGGACTTCTTCAGTGGACTTCTTCTCCATCATTCTTTCCCGAGTGTGTACAGTTCTATTCATGCTGTCACATATGGCTTCAATGTTCGGCCTCAATTTCGTTATTTCTTTTCTTATGGAGTCCAAGTGTTTGGCAATACTATGCTCGTCTTCTCCTGGGAACTCCTCACTTTGCATCTGCAATATGTATCATAACGTTAAGTAATTCAATACTTATGATCAGGCATTTACTGCATGTATTCTCTGTGCTTTTCTTTACTCTGGAAAAATGCTAAAGATCAAGTACTCTCCATGAAAGCCAATTAGCTAATAAACTACACAATTGCATGTATGTACATATATAAAGTATGTAATTCTATTTCAATCTATTTCTGTCAATGCAGATCCAAGAGTTAGGCTTACAGATTCTCTTCTCTTTTTCATGAGCGGTTGCTGTTGCTCTGGTGCACGCTTCCTTCCTCGACCCACAGCACCAAACTTTTTTTTCATGTCTTCTACAGTCTCCACTGAAATAAGTGTCTTTCTCTCTTTTTTGAATTTATTTCTCAGTATTTCAAGTAGAGTAGCCTGAAACAATGATAGAAAGTTAAACCTATGTCCATTATCTGGCTATAAAAAATACATATCAACTAGTAAAAATATATTTAACGCTGCATAATTTTGACAAATTAATGTTTATTCGACTATTTCTTTTATGAATATAACTACCAAATGTATACTCACATATCCAGTTTGGCTGTCATCCCTTAGAAATCTGTACTTACAGCACAAAGTACTTAGCACAGTACTGTACATTATGTGGTCTGGATACCTAAATATACAGATTAGAAAATAATATAGGCATATGAATTGTAAGTGAATTATAAGAAAAATATATATTTGAGAAATAATGTCATGAAATACAGTTGCATTTTACAATTGCTTTAATTTACAAAAAAAACATGCTGAAAAGCATTATCAAAATGAATTTAATAAAACTTTTTCTATTGAATAAAATATTGCTGTTATGATAGATTTAAAAAAAAAATAGTAATCATTTTAAAAATGAATATGCTATTTTATGTTATGTAATTATTCTAAAATTGGTTGCCTATGTATCTAAAACAAACACCGAAATCTCAGTTCTTACAGCGTATATTTGCTGAGGTCATCAAACAGAGTCTGTATTAGAGCTGCACGAAGGGCAGATTTGTCTTTTGATTTGAAACCAATGTCCTTTCTATCAAGGGCCATCTGTACAACTGGAGGAAATATAGGCAATGTATAACATGCGGTCCAAACATGAACACTTGTTGAGGTTTGTGGCACTTCTCTGCATTCTACTGGTAGCACCTTCTCTGAAACAATATGCTCATTTGCTTTTGTTCTATGAAAATACAAAAAACAACAAAAAAAACAATATTTCATAATTTTAATCACCTGAAAATATCTAAAGACTTGATATTTAAACAGAGCCTTATAATATAACAGCCATATTAATTTTCTACACAGAAGTTTAAAACCATACATTCCCAGTCCTCATTTTCAGGAATTAAACTAGTGAAAATACCTCTCTCTCTCTCTCTCTCTCTCTCTCTCTCTCTCTCTCTCTCTCTCTCTCTCTCTCTCTCTCTCTCTCTCTCTCTCTCTCTCTCTCTCTCTCTCTCTCTCTCTCTCTCTCTCTCTCTCTCTCTCTCTGTGTGTTTCCATAAAGAAATGTACTCCCATAATATACATCTTTCTTACAATACAACATTACAATACAAAAAGCGTACTGGTAGTAGTAATTTATACTTTTCAAAGTGATTCCTGTATAGTATGTGGTATTTAAATGTAAATACTAAAACACAACAATAGACTAACATAATGTATAATATATTTGTCATTACATACCTTTTAAGGTTCTCGAGAGCCTTTAAAAATTTGACTTGGTCCTTCATAGTTCGGAAGATCTTTCCAATCATATGTTCTGTCAGACCTAAAAGAGTCTCACCATCTATTTCTTCACCTAATGAACAAAAAAACATAAAATTAATCAGAAAAATAAGCACCAATGTTAACCTGCCATTGTAATTAATATCACAGTTTTAAATGCAAGCAGTACCTTATACACAGTATGATGAGGTGCAATATATAAACATCCATCACTGTCTTCATAAGCATCTAGTGCATGGTAGTCAACTTCATTGCCAGGTGTTAATGTACACCACTCATGCAAAGCCTCTATTTTGAAGGCATGAAGGTGAGAATTAAATTCCAGAGCAAAATACAGTTTCCCACACAAAATCCATGTACACCTAAACTGAATGATATGCAAGATTTTGAAAAAAATGGGTAAATCCTCATGGACTACATCGACAATGAAGTAATCCTTGACTTCGTATTTCACGTGATCCACAGTTAGTTTCTTTACTTTCAGTATGGTTTCATCAGCTTCAAGTTCACTGGCTTGAATATTGCATTTTTCAAGAATAATGTCTTTCAAAGATGTAGATGATAGCTGAACAACACAAGACCCTTCTTGCTCATATGACTGATGCAAAGCATCTGCACAACAAAAATCCCAACACTGTCTTTGTTGATGTCTTTTTGCTAAAGTAAAGCAGATGTTCCGGAAGTTCCACACATTTCTTGCAAGCCGCTTAAAGTACTGGTGCTTTCCTTCAAAACGTAAGCACCAAAGTGATCAAAGTGGTCCAAATTCAGCTAGCAATCTGGGGTAGTGTACCAAGTAATGCAATTTTGGTATACAATTACCAGGATACAGTCTATTAAATTCGCTGAGAAATTCTCCAATTAAAATCTGCAAATGTGAAAGTGACGACTTTTTCACAACAGGATACATTACAAAGTCTACTATTTCACGCACCGGCGTAGATTTAGCTAGGGATGGTAGGGACATGTCCCTACCAATGTCAAGGGACCGTTGAATTGTCCCTACCAATAATTTTGATAAATCTTAAACGTCTTTTGTCAAGTCATTTTATCTGCTCCACAAAGGGTTAACTCTCTCAAGCCCCCCGCCCCTCCCCATCGTTAGTCCTCCCTCCTCCAAAAAAAACAAAACAAAAAAAAAACGCTAATTTGATTGGCTTTGGCCCTTCCATACTGCATCACTGTAACACGGACTCAGTGCGTGGCTGACGTCAGGGACCAGCAGAGTGTGTTGTTTTCATTGAAGTGCGAAAGTGCACAAGGACTCGGGAGTGAAAGGTAAATCTCCGGGTTTAAAATAAAAAAAAAAATTCTAGTCATTCTTAAACGGTGTACATTGTGCCATAATTTTCACATTTATTTTAAAAAATAAGAATAAATATAATCAGTTTAATTCGATGTTTGTGTTTGTTGGTTAATGCGTTGTCATATTATTTCAATCCTCCTTCCTCCCTTTGTAACTAACTTACTCCTTGCTTGATATTTTTGTATCGTGTGTGTAAAAAGCGAACACGAACATATGTATTTGATGGGGGGGTACAACGACAGATATACAAATAAATTTCAGTGTGGCGTGAGTAAAAAAAAGGTTGAGAACCGCTGGTTTAGGCTGGACTCTGGAAAGACGCTCATCTGAAGTTGCCGCTTGCCGGTCAGGCTGATATGAGTGTGAGCCACTGACTGAATGAAAGCCAGGTGCCGCGGCTGAAGGTATTGTCAGCTCGTCAGCAACATAGTTTGAGAGAATAAAGCTACCTACCTATTACGTTAGCGACCCATTGCTAGCTGCTAACCCAACGTCCTTGGTGGCTAGCTAGCTTGTTTCACAGCTAAATCATTATGTGTGTGTGTGTGTGTGTGTGTGTGTGTGTGTGTGTGAGTGTGTGAGAGAGAGAGAGAGAGAGAGAGAGAGAGAGAGAGAGAGAGAGTGTGCGTGAGCATGTTTTGATATCGTCATTCAACTATTAGCTAATCACTTCAATTTGGCTTTAGGTGACTAAAGCATAATAGCAACCAAAAAAATAAAGATGGACATAAGGAAGTTTTTTTTACAAAAAGTCAAAGTGTAAGTAGGAAGATGTTATTAAAGTAATAAACACAATTGATAATGATTCTCATAGCAAATGAAAAAATAATTTACTAATGAAGTTAACAGAGTCATACTTTCTCTCTAAACAGCATGCATCAATTTATCATTTTATCAGGCGAGTGAAGCAGTGCAGCCTGGTAAAAGCAGTACAGAGGCAGGTGGAGCAACAGGGTCGCAGGTGGGGTCTGTAATGGCTTAGTGATTATAACAGTGAAAGTGTTAGACTCAGTTTTGAGATATATTATTGTTTGAGGCACATTGTGATATAATAGTAGGCTAATGCTGTATAGTAATACTCAGCAAATAAAGTTAGCATAGCCATATATTTTCTCTCTATATGGCATGCATCAATTTATTATTTTATCAGGTGAATGAAGCAATGCACCCAGGTACGAGCAGCAGCACAGACACAGGAGTGGCAGGCAGAGCACGTGAGCGTGCATGTGCTCATGCTTGTAGCGCCAGGGGTATTGGTAGCTTACAGTAAGGCTGGGATAGGTTATAATTCAGGTTATTAGTAATTCTACAGCAGGGATGTCAAACCAGCTTCCAGGAGGGACACTTTATCATAGTGTTTTAAGTGTATACCAGCCAACTTCATGTCAATCAAACTGTCCTCGATTCATGTCCAGCATTCATTTCAAGCCACCAGAAGTTACCATTTAATAGCTGTCTACTAAAAAATTTCTTCCCGGGGGGGCATGCCCCCGAACCCCACTAGCGACCGTGACTCCGCCCCCCTACAAAATTGTGTCCCCACCAATGTTCAAACCAAACCTACGCCCTTGACCTCCGGAATGAAGCAACCGGAGGTGGATGGAAAGACTCAATATTGCAGCTACCGGGGCATGCAAGACTCCATATCGTAGATACCGGGCATGCAATTATATATATATATATATATATATATATATAATTTTTTTTTTTTTTTTGGATGTTTGGAGTTTTACTCGCGCATAGTTTTGTATGTTATTTCCGAATTTCTCCTTAGACATGTCTGAAGGGGACACTGTATTACTTAAAACGTGAATTAACGTATTAAAACGTGTTAACTGTGAGCAGTTACCTTAGGATTACACACCAGGTTCAGACGCATTGAATGGACTAATGTATCCGCAGGCGACCTAAGACTCACCGTTTCAACGGTGTCAGTAGTGCTCAACAGAAAATAATGCATACAGAAAAATATTGTATACTGGCCATGGGCTTTGGTTTTCCCCAGCGCCGTAACTAAGCATTTAGCTACCGGGGCATGCAATATATATATATATATATATATATATATATATATATATATATATATATATATATATATATATATATATTTATAAATTGCATGGACCTCCGGAATGAAGCAACCGGAGGTGGATGGAAAGACTCAATATTGCCTCTACTGGGGCATGCAAGACTCCATTTCGTAGATACCGGGCATGCAATTATATATATATATATATATATATATATATATATATATATATATATATATATATATATATATATATATATTATTGTTTTTTTTTTTTCTTTTTTTTTTTTTTTTGGATGTTAGGAGTTAGGATGGTATTTACTCGCGCATAGTTTTGTATGTTATTTCCGAATTTCTCCTTTAACATGTCTGAAGGGGACACTGTATTACTTAAAACGTGAATTAACGTATTAAAACGTGTTAACTGTGAGCAGTTACCTTGGGATTACACACCAGGTTCAGCCGCATTGATTGGACTAATGTATCCGCAGGCGACCTAAGACTCACCGTTTCCACGGTGTCAGTAGTGCTCAACAGAAAATAATGCATACAGAAAAATATTGTATACTGGCCATGGGCTTTGGTTAGCATACAGTGTCCCCTTCAGACACTAAACAGTGGCCTACAGTTTTATGTTTGTCTGAAAAAAACAACTACAATTGGTATTTTTAATAATCATTAACATGTTCATTATTTCAATATACAAACATGCAGTATTTTGCAATTATTTAAATCCAATCTTCTCCACTGCAGTTAAACTATGGTTGTTTTTCCTATGCACTTGACAGTGGTGGTGGGTGTTTTTGCCAAAAACTGCTTTAAGTGTGTGATGCAGTCTTGTAAGATTTATTGACATTATGTTGATAATCAGAACAACAGGGTTCACCAACCTCGACTAGGTCAGGGTTAACACAGTTGAGCTCAGATGAAACAGCCCATTTGCAATGTACAGTACTGGGTGGCTATTGGTCATTCAGCAGTGTGATGCAAATACCTGCAGTTACCACAAAGCGCTGACCTGAGCACACTTGCTCATTTATTATTATTATTATTATTTATTTCTTAGCAGACGCCCTTATCCAGGGCGACTTACAATTGTTACAAGAAATCACATTATACATTATTTCACATTATACAGATATCACATTATTTTTACATACAATTACCCATTTATACAGTTGGGTTTTTACTGGAGCAATCTAGGTAAAGTACCTTGCTCAAGGGTACAACAGCAGTGTCCCCCCACTGGGGATTGAACCCACAACCCTCCGGTCACACTAAATGTATATATACATAACTTCACGTCTGTCCCCAGGCAGGACGATTGAGATATTCTAGTTTTCTCCCTGGGATGCTCGTACTTAAATATTTAATATAAATGGACTTTAGTTGGTATATAGGGGGCTGGTGTCTATAGAGTTAACACAAACTGTTTTACAATTTCTGAAAATGAAATTAAGAAGTTGTGAGCGATGGGGATATAAATAGGCCCAATTAATCCCACACCTGCCGCACACCTTCTGTGAATGATGCAATTGTCAGCAAATGATTTACTGACCATCCCAATATAATTTAGGAGCAAAAGAAACATCTGTAATTGGCGTAATTACAGGGATTAATTATAGCATTGTTTCTTTACCGAATATCTCAATCGTCCTGCCTGGGGACAGACGTGAAGTTATGTATATATACATTTAGTGTGCCCAATTATTTTACCCCCGATTTTCTCCCCAATTTGGAATGTCCAATTATTTTTTCTCCTCATCGCAGCAATTCCTTACACAGCTCAGGAGATCCAAAGGTTCAGTGGGCGTCCTCCGATCCCACAACCAAACTATTATCCTCTTTTACACCCAGGAACTCGAGAGCGGATGTCAGCGAGCTACTGACCTCTGGAGGACAAAGGCCAGCCCTGCAGGTGTCCGCTTTTGAGCTCACAGGGCGCCTGGCCAGCAGGGTTCACTGTAGCGCAATGAGGAGAAACAGTCCCTTTTGTTTTTGCTTCCCTAACCCACGGGAGTGCCAGAGCCAATGTTACGCTCCCTTTGGAATTCACAGCGAAGACCGACAACTTTGCACAGCCAGGACGCGAACCTGTGCTGTATGACCACACAACCACGCTTTTACCAGGTGAGCCACTCGAGGACCCCCTGATAGTGTTTTTGAGGTTAAGATTCATTTAAAAGTTATAACTAGCTCTTTATTTTATATATATATATATATATATATATATATATATATTGCACCAGGATGACTGAACAAAAGGAAAAGTGAAACGAAGAAACTGTAAAAAATGACGACTGGACACCAACCACTAAAAGCTGGTAATTTTAAACTTTAAAGAGATAGTTTATACCCTCTAAGCGGGCAATTTCTAATCTCTTTATTCATGCCACTGTCTGGTGCTCCAAGGGAGACTACAGTTGGATTTTTATACCAGCTCTGTTATCCCCAGCTGGGGATGAAATCCATTGCGAAGGGGATGAAGTGGAGGTGGCTGTACACACACACACACAATTTGTTACAAACTGTTTATCCAATTGACAGGAAACTTAGCATCAACATTATAGAGTATACATTAATGATAATATACAAGATTGTGAATGTCACACAGTTTTACATACATCTGGATAATCCCTCATCAGACTGTGATTAAACATTTCATTGCTAATTCTTATTCTATCCTGTACATACTGTTGATATGTCATGTTCATCGTTTAGAGTTTACGTGGCAGGAGATGTATATGTATACATAAGCATAGGCAAATTGTAAGCATGGCAAATTCTTTGTTGAGATTTAGTAATGTCTTTCTCAAAGAGACCCAAGTGTAAATGTTTGTCGTAAGCACCATGGATAATAGCATTTACATAATGTCCCGTGACAAGAAATTACATCTAAAATACAAATGTATTTTTTTCAGATTTGTAAAAAAAGACCTGCTTCTCCTGGTGTTGTATCCTTGCTGGACGGAGATGGTGAAGATGCTGGAGGCGGCCAAGCCAGCACAGTATGGGGTAGATTTGACAAGGGACAAGAAAAGGTAATTAGAATTACAACGTGATGTTTAGGAACCCGCATTAGAGAGACAGATAGATTCAAATTATTATTTTTCTCTGTCCCCTTACATTTGTATGCTGTTTGAAATCATATTTTTGTAATAATCTGTTTTCAGGATATGCCATAGACCTAGGTTAGATGAGCCAAAATGTCTTTATATCAGTAGTAACTGTGTATAGCCAGGTATACAATCGGAAACTTAATTCACTTTTGAGTTATTGTCTATGTTTGGTACACAGCTTATCTTCCTGATTTTATTTTTATTTTTTTTAACTTAGGTTCCATTACCAGTGCTGTCCCATAAAAATGAACCATTTTCCTGCCACATTGTTTCACCCTCTGGACATATCAATGATTCAGATCTTTTACACATATCCATCTTATATGGATGTTTTGTGTTTTGTTTATAAAAAATGTGTAAATGTGTAAAGGACTAGGGGTTGTGGTGTTTGTCTGAAGTAAGAGAGTGGTGGTGTAACATCAAATCATTTGCAGCACGAATAAGTCACAGTCACTGGCCATGTCATGCACACTTATTTCTAACTCATTGGTTGATCGAAAATAAGTTTAACATGCAATGGAGTAGTTCATTGGTTTTATACGCTCCCTTTAAAGATGTAATAAACAATCTCATCCAGTGGGATCTCTTTTCAGAGTGTGCAGTAGCAGAAGGGGATTGTGGGAATGTGTGGAGCTAAGGAAGGTAGAAGGAGATGCGCAGTAGAAACCCTGGGATATGTTTACACAATGAACTAATTTGTGAATGAATATCGTTGGTGTTAATTAAAGTTAATAAGACAAAATATTTTAGTGTAAAATTATACTTGATGGTGGGGTACTGCCTTTTTTAATTTTTACAGAGATGTCATTTTTTAAATCTTATTGCTATCTTACCAGAAGGCCACCTCCCCTCCAGACATTCCGATCAGAGAAAAGAGACAATTCGAAGCCAACCCAAAGAGACGTCCAAGACCTTGTCTGGGCTGCCTATCTGTAATATCAGCTAAAAAGGAGGCTCCTGTAACAGTAAGTTATCTTTCCTGTAGCCATTCCCTAGACTGCAGTGTTATGTGGCACTTCATTACCAAATCAATCAGAAAACATGTCACCTTCAGTTAGTCCATTTTTTTAATTTGTTTTTTAAAAATCAATTAAAAGATATTTAAACTTGTCAGTTTTTGTTTACATTGCATTATTTTGGAACTCTTAATACAATTATTGATAATAGAAACAACTTTGCAAATGCCATTACTATTTTTCAGATTCCTAGGATGAAACCGGACAGCGTGTGTTTGTCTTCGCCCTCCAGAGTCAGCCCTGGGGTGGTAGCGGTGAGCTGAGCATAATAAAATAATTGGCCATTCCAAATTGGGGAGAAAATAATAAAAAATAATTGGCAACGACTAAATTTATATAAAAAAAAAAAAAAGTGAAATGCTTCAGTTTTTACAAGCTTGATTAATATGCCCCTATTTACCAGATAGAGGGGTCTACTATTCAATGGTTCTATAGAATGTTGACACACGCTGATGAAAAAATAGCACCATCTAGATTTCTTCCTTATCAAGCAACTAAATCAGACACCATATATCTTGTGATCGTAGCAGATTTTGCCCATTTTGAGGATAAGTGATACCAAACATTAAACAAACTACATGGGAAGTTTTATTAAAAGGATTCTCACCTTTCCCCAGCATACAGCTGATCCTGTCCTAATGTGAAGGTGGATCCAACAAGTGACGTCGTGATCCTGCCAGTCGAAGTGCAGAAAAATCACAGTCAAATGCATGTTGGCCTGATAACCAAATATTGTTCTTTTTTTTTTTTTTTTTTTTAAATCCTGCGCTAGTAAATCATGTATCTGTGTCAGGATAGCATATACAGCATGCTCATGCCTAAGTAAACAAACATTTTAAGAACATAAGAAAGTTTACAAACGAGAGGAGGCCATTCGGCCCATCTTGCTCTTTTGGTTGTTAGTAGCTTATTGATCCCAGAATCTCATCAAGCAGCTTCTTGAAGGATCCCAGGGTGTCGGCTTCAACAACATTACTGGGGAGCGGGTTCCAGACCCTCACAATTCTCTGTGTAGAAAAGTGCCTCCTATTTTCTGTTCTGAATGCCCCTTTATCTAATCTCCATTTGTGACTCCTGGTCCTTGTCGAAAAAGTCCCCTGGGTCGACATTGTCAATACCTTTTAGCATTTTGAATGCTTGAATCAGATCACCGCGTAGTCTTCTTTGTTCGAGACTGAATAGATTCAATTCTTTTAGCCTGTCTGCATACGACATGCCTTTTAAACCCGGGATAATTCTGGTCGCTCTTCTTTTCACTCTTTCTTGAGCAGCAATATCCTTTTTGTAACGAGGTGACCAGAACTGAACACAATATTCTAGATGAGGTCTTACTAATGCATTGTAAAGTTTTAACATTACTTCCCTTGATTTAAATTCAACACTTATCACAATATATCCGAGCATCTTGTTGGCCTTTTTTTATAGCTTCCCCACATTGTCTAGATGAAGACATTTTAATAAAGAACAAAAATAAAAATCACTTTGTTCTTGAGTTTATTTTGGTATCTTTTGAAATTGGTATTCTTCTTGTGTGTGTTTGTGTATATGCATGTGTGTGAAGGATGTGGGTTGGTGGGAGGGTGTTCATTTTAATGGATTTATGTCTTTTTAAGACAGAATGCTTTTGACAGCTGTTTTGTTGTGTTCACAAAGCTTTAACACTTGAATAAGTCCTTGAGAATTTCATGCAATCTTTTAAAGGTTTTCTGACCTGTAAATTAGTCCTACAACCACACAATGTCAGTGGAGTACACCTAATATGTGTAATTAACAATAATTAAACATTACCAATTTTGACATGATGAATTAACACACAGAAAGGGCTAATGACTAATCAAGCTTTAAATCCAATTTCTTAAAGGCTTAAAAAAATTAGAGTGGTTGTCTTCTTTCTTGGATTTGGGATTTCTATTATAATATTTTTATTTAAGTATTTCTTCAAGATATAGGCAGTGCCATTTACAGTGTGGCCCTGAATCTTGGATTACTAGCCTCCTTGAGGATCTTTAAAATACATATTCCTGCTCGAGCAATATTTTAAAAAAATATATCTCTGGTTGCAATTTGGTTTTTAACATCAGGGAAATGATTCATCTATATGCTAAGGGTTGCAACTTTAAGATCTCTTTTTTCAGTAATTTCAAATGTCTGTCTACTAAAGCCTTTCTATAATGTTCTAAAGATAAATGGCAGATTATGAAAAATATATTGTCGTCACAGTGCATGACTGCAAATGGGTACTGATGTACATTTTGTAATCTGGCACAGTCATGTTTTTTTTCTTTTTCTAAAACCAAAAGCCTTGATTGCCTCAATTTCTATAGCTATAATTACTCATTAGCCAATAGTTAATGTGTTAATAACTTATTTATTCTTTAGATCAGTTTATGGGGAATTTGTATTTGGTCATGTGGACATCTGGAGGTTATAGGACGGACTGACTTATCATTATATATATATATATATATATATATATATATATATATATATATATATATATATATATACACACACAGTGACACTCAAAAGTATTCACCCCCCTTGGACTTTTCCACATTTTATTGTGTTACAAATGGAATCAAAATGGATTTAATTAGGAGTTTTTGCTACTGATCAACACAAAAAGTGAAAAGTGAAAAATAAAATCTACAAATTGTTCTAAATTAATTACAAATATAAAACTGAAAATAATTGATTGCATAAGTATTCACTCCCTTTGCTATGACACACCTAAATAAGCTCTGGTGCAACCAATTGTCTTTAGAAGTCACATAATTAGTTGAATGGTGTCCACCTGTGTGCAATTAAGGTGTTTCACATGATTTCAGGTTAAATACACCTGTCTCTGGGAGGTCCCACAGTTGGTTAGTACATTTCCTAACAAAAACTACATCATGAAGATGAAGGAACATTCAAAGCAAATCCGGAATAAGGTTCTTCAAAAGCACCAATCGGGTAGGATATAAGAACATTTCCAAGGCATTGAATATCCCCCGGAGCACAGTAAAGTCCATTATTAAGAAATGGAGAGAATATGGCACAACTGTGAATCTGTCTAGAAAAGGCTGTCCTCAAAAACTGAGTATCCGGGCGAGAAGGGCACTAGCCAGGGAGGCCACCAAGAGGCCTATGGCAACTCTAAAGGAGTTACAGTCTTCCACGGCTGAGCTGGGAGACACTGTGCATACGGCAACAATAGCCCGGGTGCTGTACAAAACTGGCCTTTATGGGAGAGTGGCAAAAAGAAAGCCATTGTTGAAAAAAACTTGCATCAAATCTCGGCTAGAGTTTGCCAGAAGGCATGTGGGAGACTCTGAGACCAAGTGGAAGAAGATTCTATGGTGTGATGAGACCAAAATAGAGCTTTTTGGCCACAACGCTAAGCGCTATGTTTGGCGCAAGCCTAACACCGCACATCATCCTGAGAACACCATCCCTACCGTGAAGCATGGTGGTGGCAGCATCATGCTATGGGGATGCTTCTCTGCGTCAGGGCCTGGAAAGCTCGTGAAGATGCAAAAATTGCAGTGTCCAGATGTGCAAAGCTGGTAGAGACTTATACAAATAGACTCGTGGCTGTAATTGCTGCCAAAGGTGCCTCTACCAAATATTGACTCAAGGGGGTGAATACTTATGCAATCAATTATTTTCTGTTTTGTATTTGTAATTAATTTAGAACAATTTGTAGATTTTATTTTTCACTTTGACATTATGGACTTTTTTGTGTTGTTCAGTGGCAAAAACTCATAATTAAATCCATTATGCAGCTGATGCATAGTTCACTCACCCTAGTCTCTGTAAGTCCAGAAGTTACATAAATATTAAGTATTATTTAATCCATCAATACTTCAACATTCGTAAAAGATCTTCACTCCAAATCTCACTTTATAGGCTTTACAGTACACCAAACTGCTATATCATTCTCTTGCTGTTTTGTGAGGTTTTTGAAATTGAGAGGAGCCCTAAGCTAAACTGCTATATAACATCCTGCAACATGCTTGTGGTTCAGTGTTGAGCTCTGAAGATGAGGTCACTGCTGCTTGTCTGCCTGCTTGTGGTCACACTGACTGTGGCTATTCCTGCCCCTATGTAGAGGGGTCTGAAACAGACAAAACAATGAAGGTTGGTAGAAATAGATAAAATTGTATTCTTAAAACTATGTATTTATTTGCATTACTTATTATTTAAACTGAACAAAATTAACTCTAATGAAACTCGTATTTCTAACTTGAGACATAGTATCCATTGAAAGTTAATTTCTGCAAATATATGGTAGTTCCATTCAAGGTGAAACAACTTCTAACGTAAGAAAGAAAAACATTTTACTCACTTGCAGGCAATATTCCCATATTCTAGATATTTATCTTCTAGGGTAAAACCACAAGAAACTAATCCAGGTAGACCAGAATTTTAACTGAAGTCCTTATCAACCTTGCCTATATGTTGCTGCAGGTCTTCAAAGGATGTTGGGTAATGATTACTGTGAAAAACGTTTTCTCATTTCACAGGAAGAGCAATTCCATTCTACCCAGTGTAGGGACTGTGAGCATGTGTTAATGCCATTCATGCAATCTTATTAGGTGTGGCTGAAACACTGAAATAATAAGGAACTTGCAGCACTCTCCTCTCCCAGATCACCAAAGATGTTTTACTTTCTTTTTTTTTGTGTGTGCTGAAAGTCAATTTCAATTTCTTATGTATATTATACTGTATCTGGATAATCATTTAAACAAATCTTGTTATATCATGATATTTTAATATATTTTATATAAATGTTGTATTAGGCTGTGTGGTCCAGTGGTTAAAGAACAGGGCTTGTAACCAGGTTCCCGGTTCAAATCCCACCTCAGCCACTGACTCATTGTGTGATCCTGAGCAAGTCACTTAACCTCCTTGTGCTCTGTCTTTTGGGTGAGACGTAATTGTAAGTGACTCTGCAGCTGATGCATAGTTCACACACCCTAGTCTCTGTAAGTCGCCTTGGATAAAGGCGTCTGCTAAAATAAACAAATAATAATACTATTCTTTTCTTACCCAAGTGTGAACTATTTAAATAATATCCCTGATACCGATATAGTAAATGGAAGTGCACAACAAGTAAGGTTTATGAAATGATGTGGTTAACCCCACCCACTTTAAATGGTTTGGTTAGCCCCACCCACTTTAAATTATTTGGTTAACCCCGCCCATTGGCGACTCATGGCTTCTTTTTTTTTTTTTTTGATGTTAGGAGTTAGAATGGTATTTATCGTTTCAACGGTGTCAGTAGTGCTCAACAGAAAATAATGCATACAGAAAAATATTGTATACTGGCCATGGGCTTTGGTTTTGCCCAGCGCCGTAACTAAGCATTTAGCTACCGGGGTATGCAAATATATATATATATATATATATATATATATATATATATATAATTTTTTTTTTTTTTTTTGGATGTTAGGAGTTAGGATGGTATTTACTCGCGCATAGTTTTAAATGTTATTTCCGAATCTCTCCTTTAAAATGTCTGAAGGGGACACTTTATTACTTAAAACGTGAATTAACGTATTAAAACGTGTTAACAATGAGCAGTTACCTTGGGATTACACACCAGGTTCAGACGCATTGATTGGACTAATGTATCCGCAGGCGACCTAAGACTCGCCGTTTCAACGGTGTCAGTAGTGCTCAACAGAAAATAATGCATACAGAAAAATATTGTATACTGGCCAAAGGCTTTGGTTTTGCCCAGCGCCGTAACTAAGTATTTAGCTACCGGGTATTGGCGACTCATTGCTTGAAAAACTGGTGGGGCACAGCACCCCCATCCCCCCCCCCCCCCCCCCCCCCGAAAAAAAAAAAAAAAACGTGCTCAAACCCGATGCCCGATTTTAACCATTTTTATGTAAACATTAAGCTAGCTTTCTAACATTACCAGATATTTCATCACAAACAGTTCTACGCCAGATTGTCACAATCAAGAGAGCTGCAAACAACACTTTACAGGCAAAAGTCTCTTATCGACAGACAGCTACATCTGCACTAACCTGAGCGTTTGAAATGGAAGGATCGTCACACTCTTGTGCTGTTCGTAACATTCTGAACTACAGAAGAGTCAGGTTCGGTTTCTGTTGATGTCTCTGGCGTTGGAGGTTTAGCTTTTTTTTTTTGTAGAAAAACTCCAAACGTAGCTTTCTTTTTGCCATTTTAACAGGGCTCAAATTCACTCCGTTTTAGCACATATTTTCGCTGACTGAAAAAGTGAAAGTCTCACACGAGAACAAATATAACGGTGAAGGGTCTTAGACACTCTTTGTTATGTTATTATGTTTTGAAAGTTTGAAATAAACTGCGCATTTTTAAATAATAAACCCTGGCAACAGTGGCGTAGCCAGGATTTTTTTTCGGGAGAGGGTGGCAATGGTAACTTTTTTAAGGTGAATAGTCACAGTGGTGAAATTGGCAACCTGATTTCTTATTAGTGCATTGACGTTTTATTTTCGAAAAATAAAGAACTTTTTTTTTTTAACAGAAGATCCAATAACCAAATACACTGTTGTGCAAAATAGTTAAAAAGAGAGATTCAGTTCAGAACACTTCCGTTTAAAAACTAAAAAGGAAATACGAAGCAAAGGACTTGAACTTTTAACATGCGCATCAGATTTCAATTTCACATTATGATAATAAGTAACTATATATAATTTCATTCGTACTTATGGTTGTTCATTTCACATTTGGTGTTCAAAGCAAAGCAAACCATTTTATTTAATTTCACAAATCCTGACTAATGTAATTACTCTTTGACTGACGCAGGACTGCCGATGGTACCTAATCTTCTGGAGGTTCGGGGGAGGAGGGACTTGTGTACACAGTTGCATTAACTACATTGTATAACTACAGCGCCTTTAAACACAAAAACATGTACAAACAGCTGATCCAACAAAAAACTTGGTTGATTGACAGCAAATCCAACCACTCATTTTTTTTTGGTATCACACTGCACTGACATTCGCTGACGGACACGTTGTAGCCTAAACAAATAATCAGAATGAAAACAAGTAGGTAATCGAACTCAGGAATTGAAACAGTTTTGCCGGTTTTCTCTCAGCAGCGTCCAGAACTGTTTTCATTCTGATTTATTTCTTTAGTTATTCAATTAATAACAGGTTGTACATTTACCACTCCATCTCCAAGACCTGGATGGACTTGGTTACCGTCCCTTGATGAAGCTGGCTGCACAATCCGTGAAAAATAATAATCTTATTAGTAGGCTGGCTGCTGGAGAGGTCAGCTGGCAATAAGATATGTCATGAGGCGAGTGCATTCTATGTAAATACATAGGCTACTCATTACATAGTAGATGTCCTCTACCACATCTATGTGTGTAGTAGCTAGGCTACATAGCATATACAGTAATGATAGCATATATGTTTCATGCATCTGTGTTTGGGGTTGAGCAAGTACAGCTTGCTTATGTATTCTCATTGGTTGATAGCAACGCGGTAAATAAAAAAGTTCTTTCCGTGAGCGAAAAGAAAAATCAGCGCCGCCCATGCCACGTCCGCCCCGCTATAATGGGAAGCGAAAAATATAACAATATTGCAATTTCTTACACATGTTTCAGTGTGAACGATCCTAACACAGTGGCTAAGCCACTGCCTGGCAGAATTTTGGGGGGGGGGTGGGGGAAACGGTGTCAGTAGTGCTCAACAGAAAAGAATGCATACAGAAAAATATTGTATACTGGCCATAGGCTTTGGTTTTGCCCAGCGCCGTAACTAAGCATTTAGCTACCGGGGCATATATATATATCCCGGGCATGCAAGACTCCATATCGTAGCTACCGGGGCATGCAATTATATATATATATATATATATATATATATATATATATATATATATATATATATATATATATATATATATATATATATATTATTACTATTATTATTATTTATTTCTTAGCAGACGCCCTTATCCAGGGCGACTTACAATTGTTACAAGATATCACAGTATTTTTACTACAATTACCCATTTATACAGTTGGGTTTTTACTGGAGCAATCTAGGTAATGTACCTTGCTCAATTGTACAGCAGCAGTGTCCTACACCAGTGATTGAACCCATGACCCTCCGGTCAAGAGTCCAGAGCTCTAACCACTACTCCACTACTTGTTATTTTTTTTTTTTTGGATGTTAGGAGTTAGGATGGTATTTACTCGCGCATGCAGGTTCAGACGCATTGATTGGACTAATGTATCCACAGGCGACCTAAGACTCACCCTTTCAACGGTGTCAGTAGTGCTCAACAGAAAAGAATGCATACAGAAAAATATTGTATACTGGCCATGGGCTTTGGTTTTGCCCAGCGCCGTAACTAAGCATTTAGCTGCCGGGGCATGCATATATATTATTATTATTATTATTATTTATTTCTTAGCAGACGCCCTTATCCAGGGCGACTTACAATCGTAAGCAAAAACATTTCAAGCGTTACAATACAAGTAATACAATAAGATATATATCATTGCATGCACCTCCGGTTGAAGCAACCTGAGGTGGATGGTAAGACTCCATTTCGTAGCTACCGGGGCATGCAAGACTCCATATCGCAATATATATATATATATATATATATATATATATATATATATATATATATATATATATATATATTGTAGCGAGCACAGGGATTAACGGAGACACGCACACAATAGCTCTTTTAGGTAATGCAGTTTATTAAGCAGCTAACAGCAAGTCAGCGCCCTCTATGAGCACACACACACACAGCCCTTCCCCACACCAGAGCACTACTCTGCCTCTCAGGGTGACATTCACATATATATCAAACAACACCGGAAGGGTAATAACAATTACAGGGAAATGCATAGAACAGTACGCAAACTTTTACAGTAACAACAAATAAACACAACAACAATAATTCCGTTTCTCCCCTACCATAGTTCGTACTCCCAGCATCCACGGCTGCACATTAACCAAATGTAGGGGACTGGCTCCGGGCACAGCGCCCTATTCGACGACAGGTGGCAACGGCGAGTCAGTCCAGCCGTGCCCGTTACACAGCCCCCATCTTAGGGCCGAACGTCCCGCTGGCCCAACACTTAATGTCTCACAAAGTCAGAGAGTCCCGGGGGTGGTCGACGGATACGCTGGCCGCGCTGGAGCACAGGTGCAGCGGGCTGGGAGTCAGCTGGAGCCGGAATGCTCCTACCTGGGCCACCAGCTGGTGAACTATTCGGTGGTTGCAAGGGGGAAGCGCTTTCCCTGTCCTGGGAGCTGGCCTCCGGGCTGGCTGCAGGGACAACCGAGTTTGTTCCGGGGCGGTAGGGGGCCAAGCGGTCTTGGTGGAGCACAACCGCCCGGCTACGGGTCCGCAGCCGCACTCGAGAAGTCACCTCGGAGAGCCTCTCCAGAACAACACAGGGGCCCTCCCAGTTACTGGCCAGCTTGGGGCAGAGTCCCTTTCTTCGCCGAGGGCAGTGAGTATCGTATGCCCGTTTCTGGCGCTGGCCAGCTGAGGTGAGGTGCTTCCGAGCGTAAACATGGGCAGTGTCCAATCGGTCCTGTAGCTGCTGGAGGTATTCCGGGCCGGTAGGTTCCGGAGTGTGGAGCTGAGGTGGCCGGCCAAACACAAGGTCCACTGGGGTGCGGAGCTCTCTCCCAAACATAAGAGCCGCTGGCGTGCACCCTGTAGATTCATGCACTGCAGTCCGGTAGGCCATTAGGACCAAGGGCAAGCATTGATCCCAGTCACGCTGGTGCTGGGAGGTCCACATGGTCAGCTGGGTGGCAAGGGTGCGGTTAAACCGCTCCACCAATCCATCGCTCTGTGGGTGTAGTGGGGTCGTCCTGGTTTTCTTAATACCCAGCCGCCTGCACACCTCACCAAACACCTGCGCTTCAAAGTTACGCCCCTGGTCACTGTGTAGCTCCTCGGGAACCCCAAACCGGCAGAACATGCCTTCCAGCAGTGCCTCCGCGCAGGTAGTCGCGCTCTGATCGGGGACTGCGTACGCCTCGGGCCATTTAGTAAAGTAATCCATGGCCACCAGGACGTACCGGTTGCCCCCCTCCGTCCGTGGAAACGGCCCTAAGATGTCCACACCGACGCGCTCTAATGGTGCCCCCACCTGGTATTTTGTCTTATTAACTTTAATTAACACCAACGATATTCATCCACAAATTAGTTCATTGTGTAAACATATCCCAGGGTTTCTACTGCGCATCTCCTTCTACCTTCCTTAGCTCCACACATTCCCACAATCCCCTTCTGCTACTGCACACTCTGAAAAGAGATCCCACTGGATGAGATTGTTTATTACATCTTTAAAGGGAGCGTATAAAACCAATGAACTACTCCATTGCATGTTAAACTTATTTTCGATCAACCAATGAGTTAGAAATAAGTGTGCATGACATGGCCAGTGACTGTGACTTATTCGTGCTGCAAATGATTTGATGTTACACCACCACTCTCTTACTTCAGACAAACACCACAACCCCTAGTCCTTTACACATTTACACATTTTTTATAAACAAAACACAAAACATCCATATAAGATGGATATGTGTAAAAGATCTGAATCATTGATATGTCCAGAGGGTGAAACAATGTGGCAGGAAAATGGTTCATTTTTATGGGACAGCACTGGTAATGGAACCTAAGTTAAAAAAAATAAAAATAAAATCAGGAAGATAAGCTGTGTACCAAACATAGACAATAACTCAAAAGTGAATTAAGTTTCCGATTGTATACCTGGCTATACACAGTTACTACTGATATAAAGACATTTTGGCTCATCTAACCTAGGTCTATGGCATATCCTGAAAACAGATTATTACAAAAATATGATTTCAAACAGCATACAAATGTAAGGGGACAGAGAAAAATAATAATTTGAATCTATCTGTCTCTCTAATGCGGGTTCCTAAACATCACGTTGTAATTCTAATTACCTTTTCTTGTCCCTTGTCAAATCTACCCCATACTGTGCTGGCTTGGCCGCCTCCAGCATCTTCACCATCTCCGTCCAGCAAGGATACAACACCAGGAGAAGCAGGTCTTTTTTTACAAATCTGAAAAAAATACATTTGTATTTTAGATGTAATTTCTTGTCACGGGACATTATGTAAATGCTATTATCCATGGTGCTTACGACAAACATTTACACTTGGGTCTCTTTGAGAAAGACATTACTAAATCTCAACAAAGAATTTGCCATGCTTACAATTTGCCTATGCTTATGTATACATATACATCTCCTGCCACGTAAACTCTAAACGATGAACATGACATATCAACAGTATGTACAGGATAGAATAAGAATTAGCAATGAAATGTTTAATCACAGTCTGATGAGGGATTATCCAGATGTATGTAAAACTGTGTGACATTCACAATCTTGTATATTATCATTAATGTATACTCTATAATGTTGATGCTAAGTTTCCTGTCAATTGGATAAACAGTTTGTAACAAATTGTGTGTGTGTGTGTACAGCCACCTCCACTTCATCCCCTTCGCAATGGATTTCATCCCCAGCTGGGGATAACAGAGCTGGTATAAAAATCCAACTGTAGTCTCCCTTGGGGCACCAGACAGTGGCATGAATAAAGAGATTAGAAATTGCCCGCTTAGAGGGTATAAACTATCTCTTTAAAGTTTAAAATTACCAGCTTTTAGTGGTTGGTGTCCAGTCGTCATTTTTTACAGTTTCTTCGTTTCACTTTTCCTTTTGTTCAGTCATCCTGGTGCAATATATATATATATATATATATATATATATATATATATATATATATATATATAATAAAGAGCTAGTTATAACTTTTAAATGAATCTTAACCTCAAAAACACTATCAGGGGGTCCTCGAGTGGCTCACCTGGTAAAAGCGTGGTTGTGTGGTCATACAGCACAGGTTCGCGTCCTGGCTGTGCAAAGTTGTCGGTCTTCGCTGTGAATTCCAAAGGGAGCGTAACATTGGCTCTGGCACTCCCGTGGGTTAGGGAAGCAAAAACAAAAGGGACTGTTTCTCCTCATTGCGCTACAGTGAACCCTGCTGGCCAGGCGCCCTGTGAGCTCAAAAGCGGACACCTGCAGGGCTGGCCTTTGTCCTCCAGAGGTCAGTAGCTCGCTGACATCCGCTCTCGGGTTCCTGGGTGTAAAAGAGGATAATAGTTTGGTTGTGGGATCGGAGGACGCCCACTGAACCTTTGGATCTCCTGAGCTGTGTAAGGAATTGCTGCGATGAGGAGAAAAAATAATTGGACATTCCAAATTGGGGAGAAAATCGGGGGTAAAATAATTGGGCACACTAAATGTATATATACATAACTTCACGTCTGTCCCCAGGCAGGACGATTGAGATATTCGGTAAAGAAACAATGCTATAATTAATCCCTGTAATTACGCCAATTACAGATGTTTCTTTTGCTCCTAAATTATATTGGGATGGTCAGTAAATCATTTGCTGACAATTGCATCATTCACAGAAGGTGTGCGGCAGGTGTGGGATTAATTGGGCCTATTTATATCCCCATCGCTCACAACTTATTAATTTCATTTTCAGAAATTGTAAAACAGTTTGTGTTAACTCTATAGACACCAGCCCCCTATATACCAACTAAAGTCCATTTATATTAAATATTTAAGTACGAGCATCCCAGGGAGAAAACTAGAATAGCAAATGAGCAAGTGTGCTCAGGTCAGCGCTTTGTGGTAACTGCAGGTATTTGCATCACACTGCTGAATGACCAATAGCCACCCAGTACTGTACATTGCAAATGGAATGTTTCATCTGAGCTCAACTGTGTTAACCCTGACCTAGTCGAGGTTAGTGAACCCTGTTGTTCTGATTATCAACATAATGTCAATAAATCTTACAACACTGCATCACACACTTAAAGCAGTTTTTGGCAAAAACACCCACCACCACTGTCAAGTGCATAGGAAAAACAACCATAGTTTAACTGCAGTGGAGAAGATTGGATTTAAATAATTGCAAAATACTGCATGTTTGTATATTGAAATAATGAACATGTTAATGATTATTAAAAATACCAATTGTAGTTGTTTTTTTCAGACAAACATAAAACTGTAGGCCACACTTTAGTTCGAGGGCCAATTTATAAAACATCTACAATTTAAAGGTTTTGACAATTCTTATCCAGGAATACGGTTTTTACGAAAAACAAAATGTTTACATTACTAGTATCAAGCCTCGTGTCATACTATTAAGTAATTAAAAGACATTATAAATCCCTTTGTAACACTGCATTGCTACAACCTGTTATTACTATTTATGCAATAATACATTTCGAGACGCTTTATGTAAAAACTGCAGGATCTATTCAGTTGTTCTAAACTGGGTTAAAGTAAGGAATAAGGAAGATGACCATATAGCACGTGTGCAGTATTTAGACAGATCTGCTACAGTCCTCATTAAATGCACCTGCAATCCGCTGCATTTTAAAACTGTTGTTAAAATGCATTTCCACTCCACGTACGACATGCTTCCGTTTTCCCGTGTGCTACTATGCTTTCAAATCTGAACACAAAAATATATACAAGTGCTTATCTGGTTCCTAGTAGCTGATTGATCTCAAAACCTGGTCAGGTCTGGTCTTAAAGGATCCCAGTGATTCAGCATCAACAACATGTCTCGGTAACCCATTCCATACCATCACCAACCTCTGTGTAGTATGTCTCCACCAATTGGTGTCCTCTGGTCTGGTGTTAGTGCTGTGCTTTAAGTAGTGACTACAGTTACATTATTCCTGTAACAGATCTTCATAAGACCCGTCTGATTAATCTCTTCAGGGACGCATTATCTTTTTTGTAGTGCAGGGACCAGAAGCAACATAGTATTCCAAGTATGGTCACTAAGTGCATTTTTAAACTTCTGTTTGACAAATTCAGAAATGGCAAATAAACCATAAAGCCTGTAAAAATGTGGATTTTCTTCTCTTGCCCAGCTTAATTCCAATAGAAATGTGTGAAATGTCCTTTCAAGAACAAGACTCTTCATTTACTTTTAAACAGCCAACCTTTAGTTAACATCCCCAGCAAAACCCTGTCAGCAAACAGTTTAAAGCGATATTTTCTAATGTATCATAATAGTCATTTATTTAAAACAAAACAAAATAGACAAGAACAACATTGCAGGCCTTTTGTAAGCTGTGCTGTTTCTTTAATATACATTTTCTTTCTACCAACCTTTTTTCCTTTGCCCGTTTCAGACCCCTCTTGCTTGGGGGCAGCAATAGCCACAGTCAGTGTGACCACAATCAGGCAGACAAGCAGCAGTGACCTCATCTTCATAGCTCAACACTGAGCCACAAGCAGGGTGCAGGGGGTTATATAACACCTTAGTTTAGGGCTCCTCTCAAAAGGTCAGAAACCTTACAAAACGTAGAGGTTATGGTACAATACTGGGTGGTAACATGTTTTTTTTTTTTATTTTAACAAAACTAGCAATTATACAAAAGAGAAAGTTCAGTACAAATTGCAGATATACAGCAGTTTACCTACTGCACAGAAACTACAACTAGGCTACAAGATGAGTTAACATACCTAGTTTTGGGGGATGAACAAATGTCTTTTCTGAACTGCAGTTGTATTTTCCTCTGAAACGGAAAACATTTTGGGGGTATGTCTGCACTTGTGAGATGTCTTGCTTAAGTGTCAAATGTCATATAATGTCCTTGGCAGAGGTCAAGGTAAAAAATGAGGATTACAATTTAGGAATATGCCTTTAATATACATGGTCATGTGTTTTCTTTTAGGAGTGAGACTTGACATGCCTGCCAATGAGACTGCTAAATTCTGATTTTGTTTTTGCTTTTCTTGACAGAGAGCCAAGACTTATATTTACTCTAGCTGTTTTACTAAAGCAACAGGTCCCATCACCTTGACTTGTGTTCGAGAGACGATCCCGGATAACACATCTGACCTAACTAAACAGCACATCATTAAAAATCAACTTTAAAAAGGGTAAAATCCTTTTTGTTTATATCTCACACATTTCTTGTAAGTCCTGTAATGTCCCTTATTTATGTAAGCAGCTTCAAGTGAAATTGTAATACCTTTTGAGATGTTTGTAATCATTCCGAGTGGCTCATGTTCCAATTACTCAAGAACTATGTGCTAAGGTGCTTTGACCTGAGTTCAGAAGCTGCTCTTCTGTTCTATTTACCAGCTACAGTACAAGTGTGTTCAATTGTTAAAGTTCCTGATTGCACCACTAAATAAACCCGGTTTCAGTGGGTCTTAACACAGTGCTCAATTGTCTATTTGGGACCCCATTGCACTGTCATCAGAATCGCTTCAGTGAATATGTTAATGATGGGGCAGGCGCTCTATAACAGGGCAAGACGAGGCAAGTCTTCAGAATACCATTTCATTGTAGTATTTTTTTACATTTTCCCTCCATTTATGCGCCACAGAATCTGGGGCAAACTCCTTTTGCGTTTGCACTTGCATTTGCACTGTGATCAGAATACAGCCCTAAGAGTTTTAGTTTATAGACAGTAACAGTTTAAGATGTTTCTGTTAATAAAAGGTTTTTAAAACATACTTTTCATGTATTTTCCTTGAGAAACTATATAAAATAGGTAGGAAATGAAAAAATGATTTAAATGAATGTTTTTTGTTTTTAAATCAAGTGATTTAATTATTGATTTAAATCAGTGACTTCAATCGACTTGATTTAAATCAGCCAACCCTGCAGTCAACACTCACATATCCGACCCTATAAAAATTTGACTTCAGTGACAGTTAAACGAGTGTGACACATATCTGATTATTTTATTTTGGCCCGTTCCAACCCTTGTCAGTTTTTTCAGGGAACACAAAAAAGATACAATGTCAAAAATACATAGCTGAAAGGACTGTGTTTTAAAATACGTAGGCTTCCATTTAGATGTACTGTAGTTGGTTTTGTTGGAACAGTACTATATTTTCAATAGAAGTATTTTAATTCAGAATGATATGATTCTGAAAATATCACTTGCCAAAAGAGATGACTGTGGACACGTGAACTGTAATACAGTACATACTTTGAAATCTGGTATGTATTGTAGCAGTACGTAAATTTCCCCATTAACGGCCCAACAGCAAAATGATATCAAAATGTTACCCATCAGGGCCGTTTCTAGCCTTTTGGGGGCCCTAAGCAGGATTTGATTTGGGGGCCTCCCTTCACTGTAGCCCACTCCACTTGGCACGACATCAAACCAACATAGGCTTAAGCCTACTGTCTTGTAAATGTTTGTATGAGCACACATATGTACGAGCAAACATACAATGAACAAATAAAGACGTAAAGAATAAAGAGGGACCTGTTAGCAGCAACATCATCTTTTATTAACAAAAGGCAGTGAAAACAAAGTCTGGAATAGGGTTGCCACCTTTGAGATATGAAAATACTGGACGCCCCATCCCCTCCTATTGTCTTCTTCTTCATTTGTCTCTGCCATTGTGACTAACGTTACAGTATGCTACTTAATAGTTTTCATTCAAAAGGCTGATGAATGATGCATGATTCCATGATGGCCCTGGGCATGACTCACTCACTAACAAAATCTGTAAATTATTTGAAAACTGATCACTGTGATTATTTATGAAAATCAATTTAAAAGAAAATATATTTATTTATTTATTTATTGCTAGGGGGGCCCCTAGCGGCAGGGGGCCCTAAGCAGTCGCTTATGTCGCTTATACCTAGAAACGGCACTGTTACCCATGCACAGAACTGCGTAAAAGGCAAAAAGCAATGCAATTTAGCAAAAGATTTTAAAAAAAACACCAGTTTCCACAATTATAACAGTATCCAAAGCCAGTATTTAAAATTGCAGAACATAGTGCTCGATAAGGCCCTAATGTCACAGTTCACTTGCAAATGAAAATGCACAAAAGCAACTAAAGATCACAGATTTAAAAAGAAATATAAAAATGCATCACAGTATCTAAAACTGTTTAATGACTTTTACATTAGCGTAGCTTCTCGTTCACTTTGTTTTTGCTGCATTTTCGTCATGTGAAATTGGAGGAAGTGCTGTGTAACTGCACAATAAAGACAGACTGATTTGGCATGGGAGAAAAAAAAAAGTGGGTTGTGACAGATAACAAGTACATTGTAACACTGAATAGATGGGCTTTGTATCAGAAAACTGGAGACGGAGTCGGAAATCATGTGTGACGGGTAAGTGCATTCATTTGTGACATTATTTACATACAGTATATATATAAAATGGGGATTGATTTTATTCTTAATGCAGGGCGGTAAAACGCGACTAACCTGTATCTGGGTAACGGATAACCGAATGCTGACTGTATGTAGTTGGTGCTTTGGTTGGCAACAATGCATGTCTATATTGTCCCAATGGAGGATGATTATAGAGCATAATTTCTCAACAGCTGGTTGTTTTTGCTAATAGCGAGTTATAAATAAAAAGTAACTTGGAGCAGTGCATAGTTACAAGTATGGGGGCATTACTTTATTAATGCACGGCCTATTTTAAAGTGGGTGGGGCTAACCAAATCATTAAAAGTGGGTGGAGTTAACAAAATAATTTAAAGAGGTGGGGCTAACCAAATCATTTAAATGGGGCGGGGTTAGTGTCGACGCATAGGGGGGGCACGCCTGGTCACGTGCCCCCCCAGATTTCTGCCAGGCAGTGGCTTAAACAATGTGTTAGGATCGTTCACACTGAAACATGTGTAAGAAATTGCAATATTGTTATATTTTTCGCTTCCCATTATAGCGGGGCGGACGTGGCATGGGCGGCGCTGATTTTTCTTTTCGCTCACGGAAAGAACTTTTTATTTACCGCGTTGCTATCAACCAATGAGAATACATAAGCAAGCTGTACTTGCTCAACCCCAAACACAGATGCATGAAACATATAGGCTATGATTACTGTATATGCTATGTAGCCTAGCTACTACACATATAGATGTGGTAGAGGACATCTACTATGTAATGAGTAGCCTATGTATTTACATAGAATGCACTCGCCTCATGACATATCTTATTGCCAGCTGACCTCTCCAGCAGCCAGCCTACTAATAAGATTATCATTTTTCACGGATTGTGCAGCCAGCTTCATCAAGGGACGGTAACCAAGTCCATCCAGGTCTTGGAGATGGAGTGGTGGTAAATGTACAACCTGTTATTAATTGAATAACTAAAAAAATAAATCAGAATGAAAGCAGTTCTGGACGCTGCTGAGAGAAAACCGGCGAAACTGTTTCAATTCCTGAGTTCGGTTACCTACTTGTTTTCATTCTGATTATTTGTTTAGGCTACAACGTGTCCGTCAGCGAATGTCAGTGCAGTGTGATACCAAAAAAAATGAGTGGTTGGATTTGCTGTCAATCAACCCAAGTTTTTTGTTGGATCAGCTGTTTGTACATTTTTTTGTGTGTTTAAATGCGCTGTAGTTATACAATGTAGTTAATGCAACTGTGTGCACAAGTCCCTCCTCTCCCAAACCTCCAGAAGATTAGGTACCATCGGCAGTCCTGCGTCAGTCAAAGAGTAATTACATTAGTCAGGATTTGTGAAATTAAATAAAATGGTTTGCTTTGCTTTGAACACCAAATGTGAAATGAACAACCATAAGTACGAATGAAATTATATATAGTTATTTATTATCAAAATGTGAAATTTGATGCGCATGTTAAAAGTTCAAGTCCTTTGCTTCGTATTTCCTTTTTTGTTTTTAAACGGAAGTGTTCTGAACTGAATCTCTCTTTTTAACTATTTTGCACAACAGTGTATTTGGTTATTGGATCTTCTTTTTTTTAAAAAAAGTTCTTTATTTTTCGACAATAAAACGTCAATGCACTAATAAGAAATCAGGTTGCCAATTTCACCACTGTGACTATTCACCTTAAAAAAGTTACCATTGCCACCCTCTCCCGAAAAAAAATCCTGGCTACGCCACTGTTGCCAGGGTTTATTATTTAAAAATGCGCAGTTTATTTCAAACTTTCAAAACATAATAACATAACAAAGAGTGTCTAAGACCCTTCACCGTTATATTTGTTCTCGTGTGTGACTTTCACTTTTTCAGTCAGCGAAAATATGTGCTAAAACGGAGTGAATTTGAGCCCTGTTAAAATGGCAAAAATACAGCTACGTTTGGAGTTTTTCTACAACAAAAAAGCTAAACCTCCAACGCCAGAGACATCAACAGAAACCGAACCTGACTCT